>NC_053436.1:45635671-45769736 GCF_007990345.1 Gossypium hirsutum | reverse complement strand
ATAATGATTCACGAATGTATATTGAGTCCCACACTCAAGTGCTATATAATCAACTCGCACCACTTATGCTACGTAATCAAATCGCACACTTAGTGCTACATAGTCAAACTCGCACACTTAGTGCCGCATGGTCAGTTCGCACACTTAGTGCATCATATTCATTCGCACACTTAGTGCAACATAGTCAAATCGCACACTTAGTGCTGTACAATTTAATCCCGCGCACTTAGCGCCAATCTCATGGTCATAAATGGTTATCCCGCACGTTTAGTGCCGAGATCAACAACTCAGTACATCTTACCTCTTTTCTTTCTTCAACATTTCATATACATACGTACATGCACATATATATATGTATATTTATTATTCATTCAGCACATAATAAAATTATGACATTAAATAATACCAATTTTAATATCTGTTGGTAAGACGTTCAATCGAATCGATACCTTTTCTTTGCTTTGCCAATTCACCTCCTTTAACTCCTTGAGCCAAATCAATAATTTTAAAATAGTCATTAATCGACTATTCAAGTATTACTTCAGAATAATATATATTGATTTGACTTTCACACACATAGCTTATAGTAAGCTTTATAATAGTCAATAAATAATCATTGGCAAATTTTCATTAATGTTTACAACAAAATCAATATTCACTACGAGCTGTTTTCCTGAGCAGTAGTCGCTAAATTGTTTATAACTGGAGCTACAAAACTCCAAATCACTAGCCGTTAATTTCCCTGAATATAGACTCGTATATCTTCCATCCATAAAATTTCAGAATTTTGGCTTGCCAATCAATACAGATTTTTCTTAAGTTCCCTGTTTCACTGTTTGACTATTCTGACCACTCTTCACTACGAATCAAATTTCTCATTTTACAGAATTCAAAATGTGTTGTATTTGATCTCATTTGAAACTAGACTCATTAAGGAGTCTAAGCATATAAATTTTATCTTATAATCATTTTTGTACAATTTATAATGATTTTCTAAAACAGAACAGGAATCTAGTAGTCATTTTGACTCAGCCCCACATACTTCAAATATCTCAAGATCGGTAACTCTTTTGTTCTCATAGTTTCTTTTGTAAGAAAATAGACTCTTCAAGCTTTAATGGCATAATTCACTCAGCTTCTAATTCAACTCCTACAAATTATGGCGATTTTCCAAATCACCTTACTGCTGCTGTCCCAAACAGATTATTACGAATCAAATACTAACATTAGCATTTCACCTTAATAGCTAGCTTGCAAGCCTTAATTTAACATATTTTCATTCATTTGGTCTAATAACGCATAAATGGGTAAATTACAATTTTACCCCTAATATTTCGCACTTTCACAATTTAGTCTTTATTCCACAAACACAAAATACACAAAGTTTGGTCACACTCCTTAACGGCCGAATCTTCCTAGTGCCATATAAGTCCATACATCTCATTTATTTCACCTTTGAGTCCTTCAAAAATTGTTTTTGTAATTTAGCCCCAACTACTCAAAATCACCAAAAACTTCAACGCAAAACATATTAATCTTTAACATATCTTTCACTTTTCATCAACAACTATCAAAAGCTCAAGCACTCATCAATGGCAAAACACAAAATCATCATCAATCCACAAAATTGAACCATGGGTTTTAGAACTCAAGTCAACTACTAAAACATGCATGCAACTCAAGAACAACATCAAACATACCTTAGTCTAGCAAACCACATAGCCAATTTTCTCAAGCTCTTCCCCTTCCTTTCTTTCCTCTATTCGGCCAAAGGTGTTCAAGGATGAACACACATTTTTTTTTGTTTCTTCCTCAACTCACGGCAACAAGGGGGGGGTATGGATGAGACCATTTCTTTTTTCATCACCCTTCCTTTTCATTGTTTAATTCCTTTCTTAATTTATTTAATTATCATACTTAATATTTTATTTTCCTTACCATACATCACTAACACAACATGTTGGTGACATGTTTCGACCCATAGCATGGCCGGCCACTACATATTAGGGAGGGGGAATTTGACATGCAAGTCCCCTTTTCTTCCACATTCACTAATAGGTCCTCATGCATTGACCTATCACATTTTAAAATTTTCTCATATTAGTCCTATTGACTAAATTCACATGCAATCGACTAAATCGAAGCTTGAAATTTTCACACATTCATGATTACATATTCTAGATAATAACATCACATTCAAACCTTTCGGTGACTCGGTTTAGCGGTCCCGAAACCACTTCCCGACTAGGGTCAATTTTGGGCTGTCACAACTCTCCCCACTTAAGAAATTTTCGTCCCCGAAAATCTTACCGGTAAATAGGTTTGGATATCGTTCTTTCATCGAGCTCTCGGTTTCCCAAGTAGCTTCCTCGATCCCGTGTTCGAGCCATAACACCTTTACTTTCTGTTCGGCATCTTTAATCAAATCAACTCCGAAAATTTTACTTTCACCAAGCTCAGTCCAAACAATGGTGTGCGGCATTTACGCCCGTACAAAGCCTCGTAAGGTGCCATCTTAATACTTGATTGAAAACTATTGTTGTAAGCGAATTCAATCAAAGGTAAATACCGTTCCATGAACTACTAAACTCGAGGATGCAACATCTCAACATATCCTCAAGCATCTGAATTATCCGCTCGGATTGACCATCGGTTTAGGGGTGAAAAGCGGTGCTAAAATGCAGCTTGGTACCCCAAAGCTTCTTGCAATTTCTTCCAAAATCGTGAGGTAAATCTCGGATCTCTATCCGACACGATAGAATAGGTACTCCATGTAATCTCACAATCTGAGAGACATACAATTCGGCTAGTTTATCCAATGAAAGATCCGTACGCACGAGGATAAAGTGAGCCGACTTAGTCAGCCTATCAACAACAACCCAAATCGCATCCTTCTTACTTGCGGACAATGGCAGTCCGGACACAAAGTCCATTGTGACTCGGTCCCATTTCCACTCGGGTATCATGATCGGCTAAAGTAACCCTGAAGGCACTTAATGTTCCGCTTCCACTTGTTGACATATTAAACATCTTGAAACAAAGTCGGAGATGTCTCGTTTCATACCATGCCACCAAAACCGACGTTTCAAGTCGTTGTACATTTTCGTGCTCCCCGGGTGAATTGACATTCGGCTACAATAGGCTTCGTTCAGAATCATCGGAATGAGTTCCGAATTCCTTGGAACACACAAACGACTTCTAAACCTCAAACAACCATCATCATCAATCTGAAACTCCGATTCCTTGTTCGGAACACACTCAGCTCGTTTTGCAACCAATTCATCATCGACTTTCTGAGCTTCACGAATTGATGAGTCAATAATGGTTTGGCTTTTAATTCAGCTACTAACACATTGTCAGGTAGAACAGACAAGTGTACATTCATCGCTCGCAAAGCAAACAGTGATTTCCGGCTTAAGGCGTCCGCAACCACATTAGCCTTTCCCGGGTGGTAATCAATGACAAGCTCGTAATCTTTCAACAACTCAAGCCAACGTCTTTGTCGCAGATTCAAGTCTCATTGAGTCATCAAATATTGAGACTTTTGTGATCCGAAAACACATGGCACTTCTCACCAAACAAATAATGTCGCCATATTTTCAATGCAAACACAATGGCGGCTAGTTCGAGATCATGGGTCAGATAATTTCTCTCGTGTGGCTTCAATTGTCTCGACGCATAGGCCACAACTCGACCTTCTTGCATCAATACGCAACCCAACCCAAGTAGGGATGCATCACTATAAATGACAAACTCTTTACCCGATTCGGGTTGCACCAAAATTGGAGCTTCAGTCAAATGAGTTTTCAGTTGATCGAAGCTTTTCTGACATTTCTCCGTCCATTCGAACTTAACATCCTTTTGAAGTAACTTCGTCATTGGTGTGGCTATCATCGAGAAACCTTTGACAAATCGTCGGTAATAACCGGCGAGCCCTAGAAAGCTCCGGACTTCGGTAACACTTCTCGGAGGCTTCTAGTTAAGTATGACTGAAATTTGCTTGGGTCAACTCGAATACCCGATGCGGACACCACATGACCCAAGAAGCTAACCTCTCTTAACCAGAACTCACACTTACTGAACTTAGCATATAACTGCTTATCCCGCAAAATTTGCAACACTTGCCTCAGATGCTCAGCATGTTCGGTCTCATCTCTTGAATAGACCAAGATGTCATCAATAAACACAACTACGAACCGATCCAAATACGGCCTGAAGATCCGATTCATCAAATCCATAAACACCGCAGGGGCATTAGTGAGCCCAAACGGCATCACTAAGAACTCGTAGTGACCATATCTCGTCCTGAAGCAGTTTGGGTATGTCGATTCTCGAATTCGCAACTGATAATAGCCCGATCTCAGATCTATTTTTGAGAACATTGAGGCTCCTTCAGTTGGTCGAACAAATCATCAATACGCGGTAACGGATACTTATTCTTTATCGTCACTTTATTCAGTTGACGATAGTCAATGCACAACCTCATGGTTCCGTCCTTCTTTTTCACGAACAATACTGGTGCACCCCAAGGTGAGAAACTCGGTCGAGCGAAACCTCTATCCGTCAATTCTTGCAACTGAGCTTTCAACTTTTTTAACTCGGTTAGTGCCATACGATACGGAGCGATCGAAATTGGCGTAGTTCCAGGTACAAGCTCAATACCAAACTCTACCTCCCGAACAGGTGGCAAACCCGGTAACTCTTCAGGAAAAACATCCGGGTATTCACAAACCACCGGCACCGATTCGGGTTTCTTTTCTAACTCCTTGTCATCAAGTACATACGCGAGGTACGTTTCGCACCCTTTCCTTACATATTTCTGGGCCAACATTGCTGATATTACAGCTGGCAACCCCCTTAAGTCCGCAGACTCAACTCGGATTATTTCGTTATTTGCGCACCTCTAATCGATAGTCTTGCTTTTGCAATTCACAACCGCATCATGCGCGGTTAACCAATCCAAACCAAAAATAACATCAAACTCGTCGAACAGCAAAAGCATCAAATCGGCCAGAAAACAGGATTCTCGGATTATTAGAGGGCATCTCTTACACACTTTATCAACAAGTACGCATTGACCCAAAGGGTTTGATACTCGAATTACGAGCTCAGTAGACTCGACAGGTAGAGTCTTACTGGTTGCTAAGGTTTCGCATACATATGAATGAGTAGAACCAGGGTCAATCAATGCAATCACATTAGTATCAAAGAGAGTGAAGGTACCAGTGCTGACGTCGGGGGAGGATGCCTCCTCTCGTGCGCGAATGGCATATGCTCTAGCAGGAATACGGTTCTCGGCTCGATCGGCCGTATCAGAGGCCCCCTCTGACTACCACCCCTGCCTCCTAAATTCTCGGTGGTCTACCTCTAGATGTCACTCCACTAGGTCTTGCACCTTGAATCTTATTCTTCTCATCCAGCTCCGTGCAATCTCTAATGAAGTGGTCCTTCGAACCGCATCCGTAACAGACCCTGCTAGTAGACTTGCCCCAACATTCACCTAGGTGTCGTCTTCCACATTGGGGACATTCAGGTTTCTCGTGACGATTATTGCCCACACTAGCTACCGAAGTAGCTCGGGAGCCCATCGATGGTCTTGCCCTGATGGAAATTCCCGCAGTCGCCCTCGACTTCTTAATGTCCTCCCTGAACTTCTTTACAGCTGAGAACGGAGCTTTACCCGTCGATCTCTTACGATAATCCCTAGCTTCAAATTCAGCCTTCCTCTTCTCCTTTCCAAGTTCTTCCGCCTTGCAGGCTCGTTCGACTAGTGTTACGAATTCTTTTATTTCCAAAATACCCATTAGTAGCTTTAAATCTTCATTCAATCCTTCCTCGAATCTTTTGCACATAGCAACCTCGTCAGCTACACACTCCCGGGCATACCTACTGAGTCTTACGAATTCATGTTCGTATTCAGATACAGTCATACGGCCTTGCTTGAGTTCCAAGAACTCCTTACGTTTCTGATCAATGAACCGTTGGCTAATAAATTTCTTCCGGAATTCCATTTGAAAGAAGTCCCAAGTTACTCGCTCGTTCGGGACTATGGAAATCAAGGTCCTCCACCAATAGTAGGCTGAGTCTCGCAACAAAGATACAGCACATTTTAGACATTCGTCGGGTGTGCATGACAATTCATCGAACACCCGAATGGTGTTATCTAGCCAGAACTCGGCCCTTTCGGCATCATCAGTTACTATGGCCTTGAACTCCTCGGCCCCACGCTTCCTAATCAAGTCTACAGGTGGCTTACTCAGCCTCACAGGATCAGCGACTGATGGCATTACAGGCTCTTGGGGTGGATTATTCAAATTCAGGAATTGTTGGACAGCCGGGTTGGTTCGGGCATATTGCGCGACCCACTCATTCATCATGGTAAAGAAGGCTTGTTTAGCCCCCTCACCTTGATTATTCGCAGATGACTGAGGTTCAACAGGCGGCGTCCCTTGTGCAGGAGCAGCCGCTACGCTCTCAATGTCATCCGCTAGGGTTCTTTCTTCACCGGGGTCCATTTACTAATCAAAACAAAAACATTTCAACCGTCGGAAGTCATCACACATTTAAACATTAACATTCGGCATGTATAGCTAGACTCATACGCGCTATGGTAGTCCTAGAACCGACTAAACCATAGCTCTGATACCAATAAAATGTAACACCCCGAACCCGAAACCGACACCGGAGTCGAACACGAGGTGTTAACTGACTTTAACCCCTTATAAAATTTATTTTCCAGACACTGCCCAATCTGTGTACTAGTCGTTTTAAAAATCATATCTTGAGTTTCGTAACTCGAAAATCAGTTTCGTAATTTTTCCCAGAAACTAGACTCATGTGCCCATCTATGTATTTTTTTCTAGAATTTTTGGTTGGGCCAATTAGTACAGTTTATTAGTCAAAATCTCCCAAGTTGCAGGGGTCGACTACACTGACCTTTGCCCATTACGACTTGAATATCTCCCTGCACGGGCTTCAATACTGATGCCGTTTGTTTCTATGAAAACTAGACTCAGAGAGGAATCTGTACATATATGGTATGACCCCTAATTATCTCTGGTTAATTTGTAATGAATTTCCAAAGTCGGAGCAGGGAATCCAGAAACCGTTCTGGCCCTGTCCCACAAAAATCTGATTATCTCCTAATATACTGCCCATATGATCTTTTCGTTACTTCCTCATGAAAACAGACTCATCGAGCTTCGCTTACATAATTTATTCATCAATTAATTCCACTCCTACTATTTTTTAGTGATTTTTCAATCTCATGACACTGCTGCTGCCAGCATCTGTTACGAAAGTAACTAGGTTCATTTCATGCCTACCCTTGATCCAACTCAATCGAACATTCGTGCCATTTTCGCATGGCTTAAAGTTTACATGCCAAAGTTCAAACACAACGTAATAGCTTATACATGCCAAAATGTTCTTCTAAGCCAACTAAGAAGAAAGTACCAAAACTTGCTATCCGGTGTGATGACTTCGATGACGGCCCGACCACGCAAAAATAGATGAGTCCAAGCAACCTATAATGGGTGACAAGGAAACACCGAGTGAGTTTATAACTCAGTAAGTCATAAGCTATGCACTACCATCCATCAATAACGTTATCACAAGAGAAAACAAAATGGAACGAGGCTAATTACTCCATCCATTCCGAACCATACCATAGTTCCTCCAACCTATCAATTCAATTTCATATCAATTCATGCATTCACATTCCATATACTCATCAATAGGACATTGAAGCATTTTCATAAATCAATTTATTTTTGTTACAATCAAATGACTAAACGGCCTTTCACCCATCCTACGATAAATTTTATGTACGTGACTTCATGTATATTTGTCACATAGGTTCAAACTTACCGAGCTCAACACCAAGTATAAGCATAGCACCTATTAGCCATGTACTCAAGACACTTACCAGATCCGCTGTCCGCGATCGACTCAATAGTGTCGCACACATAGTGTCCATAATGATTCACGAATGTATATTGAGTCCGCACACTCAGTGCTATATAATCAACTCGCACACTTAGTGCTACGTAATCAAATCGCACACTTAGTGCTACATAGTCAAACTCGCACACTTAGTGCCGCATGGTCAGTTCGCACACTTAGTGCATCATATTCATTTCGCACACTTAGTGCAACATAGTCAAATCGCACACTTAGTGCTGTACAATTTAATCCCGCGCACTTAGCGCCAATCTCATGGTCATAAATGGTTATCCCGCACGTTTAGTGCCGAGATCAACAACTCAGTACATCTTACCTCTTTTCTTTCTTTCAACAATTTCATCATCACATACGTACATGCACATATATATATATGTATATTTATTCATTCCATTCAGCATCAATACATAAACATTATGACCATTGAAATAATACCAACTACATGCTTAATGACTTACCTCCTGTTGGGTAAGACGGTTCCAACTCGACTACTCGATAACCCTTTTCTTTGCCTTTGCTCAATTCACCTCCTTTAACTCCTTGAGCCAAATCAATAATTTAAAATAGTCATTAATCGACTATTCAAGTATTACTTTCAGAATAATATATATATTGATTTGACTTTCACACACATAGCTTATAGTAAGCTTTATAATAGTCAATAAATAACTCATTGGCAAATTTTCATTAATGTTTACAACAAAATCACATATTCACTACGAGCTGTTTTCCTGAGCAGTAGTCGCTAAATTGTTTATAACTGGAGCTACAAAACTCCAAATCACTAGCCGTTAATTTTCCCTGAATATAGACTCGTATATCTTCCATCCATAAAATTTTCAGAATTTTTGGCTTGGCCAATCAATACCAGATTTTTCTTAAAGTTTCCCCTGTTTCACTGTTTGACTATTCTGACCACTCTTCACTACGAATCAAATTTCTCATTTTACAGAATTCAAAATGTGTTGTATTTGATCTCATTTGAAACTAGACTCATTAAGGAGTCTAAGCATATAAATTTTATCTTATAATCATTTTTGTACAATTTATAATGATTTTCTAAAAACAGAACAGGGAATCTAGTAGTCATTTTGACTCAGCCCCACAATACTTCAAATATCTCAAGATCGGTAACTCTTTTGTTCTCATAGTTTCTTTTGTAAGAAAATAGACTCTTCAAGCTTTAATGGCATAATTCACTCAGCTTCTAATTCAACTCCTACAAATTATGGCGATTTTCCAAAATCACCTTACTGCTGCTGTCCCCAAACAGATTATTACCGAATCAAATACTAACATTAGCATTTCACCTTAATAGCTAGCTTGCCAAGCCTTAATTTAACATATTTTCATTCAATTTGGTCTAATAACGCATAAATGGGTAAATTACATTTTTACCCCTAATATTTCGCACTTTCACAATTTAGTCTTTATTCCACAAAACACAAAATACACAAAGTTTGGTCACACTCCTTAACGGCCGAATCTTCCTAGTGCCCATATAAGTCCATACATCTCATTTATTTCACCTTTGAGTCCTTCAAAAATTTGTTTTTGTAATTTAGCCCCAACTACTCAAAATCACCAAAAACTTCAACGCAAAACATATTAATCTTTAACATATCTTTCACTTTTCATCAACAACTATCAAAAAGCTCAAGCACTCATCAATGGCAAAACACAAAATCATCATCAATCCACAAAATTGAACCATGGGTTTTTAGAACTCAAGTCAACTACTAAAACATGCATGCAACTCAAGAACAACATCAAACATACCTTAGTCTAGCAAACCACCATAGCCAATTTTCTCAAGCTCTTCCCCTTCCTTTCTTTCCTCTATTCGGCCAAAGGTGTTCAAGGATGAACACACATTTTTTTTTGTTTTCTTTCCTCAACTCACGGCAACAAGGGGGGGTATGGATGAGACCATTTTCTTTTTTCATCACCCTTCCTTTTCATTGTTTAATTCCTTTCTTTAATTTATTTTAATTATCATACTTAATATTTTATTTTCCTTACCATACATCACTAACACAACATGTTGGTGACATGTTTCGACCCATAGCATGGCCGGCCACTACATATTAGGGAGGGGGAATTTGACATGCAAGTCCCCTTTTTCTTCCACATTCACTAATAGGTCCTCATGCATTGACCTATCACATTTTAAAATTTTCTCATATTAGTCCTATTGACTAAATTCACATGCAATCGACTAAATCGAAGCTTGAAATTTTCACACATTCATGATTACATATTCTAGATAATAAACATCACATTCAAACCTTTCGGTGACTCGGTTTAGCGGTCCCGAAACCACTTCCCGACTAGGGTCAATTTTGGGCTGTCACAGACACGATTGAGACACACGCCCGTGTGGACAAAAATAAGCTATTTGAAAAGCCATTTGCCACCTTATACACACAAACATTCACAAGCATAAATGACCACATTTCATAACCCAATTGCCAATCATTCCATAACATTTCATGCACATAATATACCAATTCAATTGAGTATTAAATTACCTAGTAAATATCATGCATAATCCATCCATATATCAACTATATAACAAGACATCTTTTGCACATTTTCATTCCATCAATTCCTTGCCCAAAACATACCATAATTGCACACTTATACACAACCAAAACATAGTACCAAAATAATCCAAATCACATGGCTTAACTTATACACAAAAACATAACAAAATCATGATATCAAGTAACATAACTAACATCTTTTAAAATAGCCTATACATGCCATATTTACATATATCCACAAGTTCAAAAGTATCAATCTGAAATTGGATAGTGTGATGTGCAACTCCTTCTTGTCCGAAACGAGCGAGCTAACGAACCTCTATAAAACATAGAAAAAGAAATAGAGTAAGCTTTATAGCTCAGTAAGCCCGTATAATTCAAAATTAAACTTACCATTTATACCAAACCAATACAAATAACTAAGGTAAATTCCATACAATTTCCAAATGCCTATCACAAGCATTTATCCATTGGTTAGACATGTTAATACATAAAATCATCCATTATCACAATTCAATACTCAATATAACTAGTATTAAACATTTCATTCTCAATCATATAACCAATAATCATTCAATAATAGTACTCATCCGTATAAACAGAATTTATGCCCGTTGAACCTATTAGAGCTCCAAAGGATACTCGGGTGATAAACATCAATAATCCATCAATTCATTATCATTTATGCTCTTTCAAGCCATGATCAATAAGCTCCTCCTGAGCTGATGAACAGTAAGCTCTATTGAGCTGAAATGGTAAGCTCTATCGAGCAGAACAGTAAGCTTATACGAGCTGAAACGGTAAGCTCCAATGATTTGAAAACAATAAGCTCTGATGAGCTGATATATCAATAAGCTCATACGAGCTATGGTGAGTCCACAACAAATGCAGGAGCTCGACCAAAACGGTAACCCTATTGACATGTCATTCGTATCCTACGAATTCATAGGGTTCAAACGAGACTCGATAACAAATAGATTATATCGATAAGGCATTCATATTTCAAGTATATCAATTATTGAATTATATACATCCATTTCAAATAATTACAAGTATCTAAAAGTTCAATTCTACTTATACGAACGTACCTCGTATCGCTCGGATAAAAACTATCGGCTATTCGTCGATCTTTCATTTTCCCTGATCTAAACTCGATCTCAGCTTATCTTGATCTATATATTATCAAATTCAGTACATTCAACATTCAATCTATTTAATTTAGTCCATAATTCATATTATGGCAAATTTCCACATTTACTCCTATACTTTTCAATTTTTACAATTTAGTCCTTAACACATAAAATTACAAACTCATGAAATTTAGTACCTACCCATGCCTAGCTGAATTTCATAGGGACTCCTAGTATCCCATATCTTTCATTATTTCAAACTTTTTACCACCACATTTTACATTTTTACAAATTAATCCCTTTTTGACATTTTTGTCAAAAATCACTTTACAAAACTAGTTTAACTATTAACAAATATTCAAAATTCATCATCAAACATCAAATAACTTAAATATTCAGCAATGGCACTTCACAAAATCATGAACAAATTCAAAAATTAAGGCATGGGCTGGCTAGAATACAAAGCAACGATCTCAAAAACGTAAAGATCATCAAAAACCGAGCTCGAACTGTACCTTAATCAATCCAAATGTGTGTTGAACCCTAATATATCTTCTTTTGCTTATTTTTATTTTGTTAATAGGTTATGAAGAAGAAGAAAAATGATGATAATATGGCTTTTTTTTTTATTTAATCTTTACTTATTTTGCATTTTACTAATTTAACCTTTATTAATACATTAAAAACATGTTTCATATATGTCCATACATGTCCATCTTCATTATACATGGTCTAATTTCATAATAAGGACCTTTAATTTAATAAGCCATAGCCATTAGACACATTTAACTAATAGCACACAAGTTTTACACTTTACGCGATTAAGTCCTTTTTACCAAATTAAGCGTTTAAATGGTAAAATTTCTTTACGAAAATTTCTCATAATTAATCTATAATACTTTAGACCTTATTAAATTAATAAAATAAATATTTTGACTTTGAATTTGTGGTCCCAAAACTACTGTTCCGATTTGACCTAAAAACGGGCTATTGCAAATCACATAATTTTTAATCAATTTCGACTATGTTGTCGTCCTACTATATTAACTAGGATATATTTGCTACTTAAGTCCTTCCTCATTTATTAATTAAGCTATTTAATCACCTAAATGCAATAATTACTAAGTTTTGCACCTTTTGCGATTTAGTCATTTTTCTTTAATTAACTATCTAAACGCTAATATTTCTAGACAAAATTTTAATATGACTCTAATGACTCCATAAATGTTCTAAAAATAATATTTATGAGTCGACTCGACAAAAATTTGTGGTCCCAAAATCACTGTTCCATCACCATTAAAAATTGGGCTGTTATAACTCTCTCCCCCCTTAGGAAATTTCATCCACGAAATTGTTTCCTAAGAATAAATTCAGATATTGTAGTTTCATTGATTCCTTAGTTTCCCAGGTAGCTTCTTCTGTACCATGACAATGCCATAAGACGTTTACTAGCAGTACCCGTTTATTCCATAGCTCTTTAATTTCCCGAGCCAAAATTTTCATTGGTTCCTCAAAATACGTCAAATCTGGCTATAATTCAATTTCACTATGAGGAATCACGTACGAAGGATCATATCTATACTATCTTAGCATTGAAACACAAAACACATTATGAATTTTCTCAAGTACAGAGGGAAAAGCTAATCTGTAAGCTACAGGGTCGATGCTCTCAATAATCTCATACAGTCCTATAATTCTCGACTTAATTTCCCTTTCCTGCCAAAAAGTAGCACTTTTTTCCATAAAGAAACTTTCAGAAATACTCGATCACCAATAGCAAATTCTATATCTTTTCTTTTTAGATCCGCGCACGATTTCTGACGATCAAATGCAACTTTTAAACAATTTCAAATAATTTAAACTTTGTCTTTAATTTCTCGAATCAAATCAATTCCCACCATTTTTTATTCACTCAATTACAACAGTGTTTTACACTTTCTTCCGATAAGAGCTTCAAATGGTGTCATTTTTGTACTAGACTGATAAATGTTATTATAAGCTAATTCTAATAACGGTAAATACTTTTCCTAGTTACCTTCAAACTTGAGTATACAAGATCTTAGTATATCTTCCAGAATCTATATCACTCGTTCTGGTTACCTGTCTATCCGAGGATGAAACATTGTGCTGAAATTGAGTCTAGTGCCCAAAGCCTCGTGAAGTTTTCCCCAAAAGCTTGATGTAAATCTCAAATCATGATCTGAAATAATAGATGTCATAACTCCATGTAATCTTACAATCTCATATTTATACATAATTCTGCTAATATCTAAAGTGAGAAATCTATTCTGACTGGAATAAAATATGTCGATTTAGTCAATCTATCCATAATCACCCAGATCGAATCTTTCTTTTTCGGAGTTACAGGTAAACCAGATACGAAATCCATCACGACTCGCTCCCACTTCCATTCAGGAATCATAACAACTTGTAGTAAACCCAATGATACTTGATGCTCTGCTTTTACTTACTAACATATTAAACATTTAGCTACAAATTCACAGATTTCTTGTTTCATACCCGGCCACCAGTACATCTATTTCAAATCACAATACATCTTCGTGCTACCAAGGTGAATAGAATACGTACATCTTTATGCTTCTAACAGAATATCCCTTTTCAAACCTGAATCATTCGGAACACAAATCCTATCACAATAATGTAACATACCATCATCATCAATACTGTACTCAGAACTCAAATTATTTAGAACCAATTGTCGTTTTAATTTCAACTTCGGATAATCATTTTGTAAGTCCCAAATTCATTGTAGAAACAGGGTTTTGTTCTCAACTCAGTTAGTATAGAACCATCTTCATCCAGAGCTAAATGAGCATTCAACACTCGAAATGCAAATAACGATGACTTTCGACTGAGTGCCTCTACAACCACATTGGACTTTCCTGGATGATAATCAATAACCAGATCGTAATCTTTTAGTAGCTCTAACCAATGTCTCTGTCTCAAATTCAGTTCTTTCTAAGTCATCAAATACTTTAAACTTTTAGTGGTTCGTAAACATGTGACATTTTTCGTCGTATAAATAATGTCTCCAAATCTTCAAAGCCATTATAATCGCGTCCAATTCAAGATCATAAGTAGGATAACTATTTTCATGTGGCTATAACTATCAAGAAGCATAAGCTACTACTTTCCTTGCCTACACCAACATACAACCCAAACTGTTGAGAGGCGCATCACTATAAACAACATATGCTACCCCAGACTCAAGCTAATTCAACACTGGAGCTTCTATCAATATGTTTTTCAGTTGATCAAAACTCTGTTGGAACTTATTGGACCAAACAAACTCGATAATTTTTTGGAGTATTCTGGTCAATGATGAAGCAATGATCAAGAACTTTTTAATAAAACATCGGTAGTAACCTTCTAAACCCAAGAAACTTCACAATTCAGAAACATTCTTTGGACTTTTCCAATTCATCAAAGCAGAAACGTTACTCAGATCAACTCGAATCCTGTCAGCTGATACTATGTGACCCAAAAATCCAACCTCGCGAAGCCAGAATTATCATTTACTGAACTTTGCATACAATTGTTTTTCTCTCAGAGTCTGTAATACGATTCTCAAGTGTTGAGCATGCTCAGATTCTGTCTTAGAATAGATCGATATATCATCGATAAACACAACCACAAATCTATCCAAATGAGGTTGAAAAACCCAATTCATCAAATCCATAAAAGCAACAGGGGCATTAGTCAAACCAAATGGCATTACTAGAAACTTATAATGACCGTAACGAGTTCTGAAAGTAATATTTGACACATCACAATCTTTAACCCGCAACTGATAATGTGACAGCCCTAAATTGACCCTAGTCAGAAAATGGTTTCGGGACTGCTAAACCGAGTCACCGAAGTATTTGAGTATATTATTTATTGTCTAAAATATGTGAATATGAGTGTGTGAAAGTTTTAAGCTTCGATTTAGTCAATTGCATGTGAATTTAGTTAATAGGACTTATGTGTGACACTTTTGAAATGTGATAGGTTAATCTATAAGGATATATTAGTGCATGTTTTGAAAATAATGGGTTTGCATGTCAAATTTCCACCTATGACAAGTAGTGGCCTGCGATGATGGGTTATATACATGCAATATGTATTAATTATTAGTTAGTAGCTTTATATTTTATAACATAAATAAATAAAAAAAGGAAAAAGTAATTGAAATAAGGAAATGAAGGGTGATGAAAACAAAGCTTGCGTTTCTTTCTTCTTGGCCAAATGTAAAGATGAAGATGGGAGAAAGGCATTCGGTCATCTTAAGTTAGCATTAAGGTAAGAAGTTATGTTAATTCTTGAAATTTTGGTTAATCTTGAATGAGGCATCAAGTTATTTTAGTAACCCATGTTGAATTTTTGATTGTGGGAATGAGTAGGGCTTTCGGCTATGGTAATTAATAAGGGAGTTGGTTGTTGTTTCATGATAAATTTAGATGAACAATGGTAGATGAGTGTTTGAACTATACAAATGAGCATATGTGAGCATTGGGTGCTAAGGGAAAAGAATCGGCTACCTTATTATGTACCAAGACCGAATGTGAATTTGATTATGTTTGAGTAATTTATGTACTTAAAATTGATGTAGTATAAGTTACCATGTTCTTGCCGAAAATGTAATTGATAAAGAGGAGTTTGTTATTGAACGTTAGGCTAAGTCCCTAGTGGATGGATGAATTGATAATAATTGTGTATAAAGATTTGCTTTACTATGTCTTTGTTGACAAGATGAGAAATGAGTTAAGATGGTCTTAGTGTACCGATTAGGACCTAAGGAGTTGAGCTTATCGATAGTATAGATTTCTAATGCACCTATGGTAATGGCCGAACATGTAGTTGTTTAATGTTTGAACAAGTGCCATTTAGGTGTTCTAAATTGTCTAAATTAGATGTTAATCATCTAAGGGTTCGGCATTGTGCATTCTTGTTAAGAGTTTGATTTGAAATCATGAGGTTTTGTTGACTTGTGTTTAAATGGCATTCGGACATGGTCTATGAGTGTTTGCAAATCCGGTTTAAGTGCATAGGTGCTAAATACTTTGTATTGGAAATTTTGATGTATAAGTAGTAAATTGATTCAAATGAATTGGTTCTAAAATGTATATGAATGTCGTATGATTGTGTTTGATTGGGGGGTAAATTGTTTGATTTAGCTCAAGAGCTTAGAGGATCAAAGTTGGATAAGGGAAAGGAAAAAGTGATTGAATAGCCGTTGAAATCGTTCGACAACATCCGAGGTAAGTTTTCGAGTAATGAAACTTAGTTTATGATTTGATTAAGTCATGACATATAAGCATAACAAATAAATGGTGATATAATGATTCTACTTGAATTGTATATTGAGGTGATTAGTTTATACCTATGACGGGTAGCCGAATGTGTATAGAGATCATGTTATAAAGCAAATCAAAATCATGCTCTTTGTATGTGGCTATTGAGCCGAAAATGGTAATGGTTGATAAGCGTCTTGTGTTTGAATTCTAGTTATGATAATGAAATATGGATGTGTCATGATTTATTGGTATATGTGCTTGATTATTCGGATGATATCCGGGCTAAGTCCCGAAGGCATTTGTGCAAGTTACTATATCCGGGCTAAGTCCCGAAGGCATTTGTGCGAGTAGTTGCTATACCCGGGCTAAGTCCCGAAGGCATTTGTGCTAGTGACTATATCCGGGCTAAGTCCCGAAGGCATTCATGCTAGTGACTATATCCGGGCTAAGACCCGAAGGCATTTGTGCGAGTTGCTATATCCGACTAAATCCCGAAGATACTTGGGTTTGGAAGCGAGCGATCTTGCTGTAATAATTTCAATTAATACGCTCATAAAATACAAACGATAAGGTATGTTTCGTATATATCGGAAAGGTTGATTCCTTCCAAATAGTACTCGCTCAATTGATTAACGAGCTTCCGGCCTCTAGTTAGGTTTGATACCCTGTGTATGAATATATTGGTTGAAGCGTGAAGAAATTATGATTTTGAGAATGTGCATATATGAAATTATTCATTTAGTCATATGAGCGCTATACTTTAGTCGTAAATAATTTCGTTACTCAAAACTTACTAAGCATTAAATGCTTATTTCGTTTCTTTAATTCTCTGTTTTATAGATTTTTGTTCGTCAGCTATCGGACTCGGGATTGTCGAAGTCGAAGTCGTCCACACTATCTAAGCCCTTTTGGTACTCTTTTAGTTAAACGTTGATAATGGCATGTATAGGACTAGCCTTTGTTGTTAATCAAGTACCTTTGGTAATGTGTATATATTCGGATAGCCATGCGAAAATGGCTTAAATATTTTGAGCATAGTATTAAAATCATTTTGTATATATATGGTTATTGAGAGGTGTGGAAATGCTTGGCAATGATTAGCCATTGGAATGGTTAATCACGATCATATTTGGTGCTATGTATGTCAAATGGCTAGTTGAATCATGGAAACTATGAAATAGGTGAAATTTACCTTAAAATAGATGCTGACAGCAGCAGTGATGTGAGTTTGAAAATTCACTAAAAATAGTAGGAATGCAATTAAATAATGAATAAATTATTTAATCGAACCTTGATGATTATATTTTCATATGGAAGAAGCGAAATGACCATATGAGCCGTATTTTATGAGATGTTTAAGTTTTCGTGAAACAGGGCCAGAACGGTTACTGGATCCCCTGTTCTGACTTTGGAAATTTACCATAAATTAACTAGAAATAATTAGAAGTCATTATTTATATTTAAAGATTCCTTTTTGAGTCTAGCTTCATTAGAAACAAACAGCATATGTATTGAAGCCCTGTACAGGGAGATATCTAAGTCGTAATGCATGAAGGTCAGAGTAGTCGAACCCTGAAACAGGGGAGACTTTAACTAATAAACTGTACTAATTGGCTTGACCAAAAATTATAGAAAAAAATATTTATATGGATATATGAGTCTAGTTTCATGGAAAATTTACGGAATCAGTTTTCTAGTTTTGGAACTCGAGATATGATTTTTATGGTGACAGTGATGCAGTTAGCTAGCTTGTCTGGAAATTTTAAAATGAACTGTGTAAATAAATGAATTAAGTTCGTTAACACCTCGTGTTCGACTCCGGCAATGGTCTCGGGTGCGGGGCGTTACAGATAACACCTAGATCTGAGATCTATCTTCGAGAATACAATAGTGCCTTTTAGTTTATCAAATAAATCATCAATACGTGGCAAGGGATACTTATTCTTTATTGTGACTTTATTCAACTGTCTGTAGTCAATACATAATCTCAAAGAACCGTCTTTCTTTTTCACAGACAATACAGGTGCACCCTAGGGAGATACACTTGATCGAATAAACCCTCTATCTAACAACTCTTGTAATTTTGCTTTCAACTCTTTTAATTCAGTTGGTATCATGCGATACAGTGATTTGATACTAGTGCAATTCTAGGAACCAGATCAATCACAAACTCAACTTCACGATTATGAGGCAAACCTGACAATAGATTAGTAAATTCACTAACAATCGGAAACTGATCTAACCTCGATTCTGGATATCTGGTATCAAGAATGTATGCTAGAAATGCTTTACTACATTTACATATCAATCTCTGTGTAGAAATAGCTGAAATGATTCTAAGAGCACTATTCAGCCTGTCAGATTCAACTGAAATCATCTCTCCTATTTGGAATCTCAAATCAACCCATTTCTGTCTACAGTTGATCACAGTATCATGCAAAGATAGCTAATCTATACCCAAAATAACATCAAATCAGTAGGGAATTCACAGCCTCTAACTTTCAGTGGACATTTATGACAAACTAAGTTAACTATTACATTTGTTTTTCATTTTGTTCTTCATTTCCTTTTAACTATTTAGGACAAATTCCAGATAAAGTGATCAGTCCACCCACATCTATAACAGGCTCTTGACTTAGCTCTACACTCACCAAGATGATATTTTCCACAATGTCTACAACTTGGCTTCAAAGCATTTTGTACACTTCCCCACACTATCAACTGATTTTCTAAGAGCTTTAAAATCATGTTGAATCGATTTTTTTTTGTTCGAATGTTCAGACACTAAAGTGGCTAGTCTTCCTTAATGGTGTTATAGAAAATGACTTAGAAGAACTTCTCTTGTGAAACTCTTGAATCCGTCTATCCCTTTGTATCTTAAGGTTGTACACTTCTTCCATTTTCTATGCATAATCAATTAAAACAACAAATTCTCAAATTTCATTACCTCCAATCATCATTTGAATTTCATCATTCAGGCCATCTTCAAACTAGATACACACTCTTATTCAGTACGCACAATCTCCCGAGCATATTTACTGAAATATACAAACTCTCTCTCATACTCAGCCACTGATTTATTTCCCTGACATAACTCAAGAAATTCTTTCTTTTTCTTGTCCAGATATCATTTCCCAACAAACTTTTTTTTAAACTCGGTCTGAAAGAAATCCTAGGAAATTTTCTCCCTCAATACTATAGCTACCAATGTAGTCCACCAACTATATGCTTCCTCTTTTAACAATGAAACGAAACATCTGAGAAAATTATTAGAAGGGTAAGCCATTTCTTTAAAAACTTGCAAGATGTTCTGAAGCCAATACTTAGTCTTAACAGGATCATCTTCCGATCTACCTCAAAATTCTTCGGCACCACACTTTCTAAGCTTCTCTATAGGAATAAGTCAACTAAACTCAGTCACAAGAGGAGGTGAAGATGCAACCAGAGATATAACAGGAGGTATGACAAGGGGTGGAGGTCGTTGAGCCGAAGTATTCATTTGCATAAAGTCATTGAACCACTGGTCCATAAACCCGAAGTACATGTTTTTAAGTTCATGCTCATGTACTTGAGGAATTAGAATATTACTACTCGTCCAATGATCAAAGGTTGGAACATTACTATTAACCTCATCATTGTCAGGACGATCAATCCTTCTGACATCTTTACAATTATATAAGAAAAGAAGAGGTCAGATCAGATCAAACATGTCACACTATCACAGATTTATATGGCATGTAATTCTAGACATTACACACGCTATGTTCAGTCTAAGAACCAACTAAATTGTATCTTTGATACCATTAAATGTAACACCCCTAACCCATATCCATCGTCGAATTAGGGTTACGGAGTATTACTGTACAAATGGAACATTAAAAATACATTTCATACATCATTACAAACATATTAAAATACATTCATTACATATGTACCTCACCTTAATCGAGCCCTCGAAGCCCTAGAATCACCTTAGAAACAATTTGGGACCAAATTGGAAGTAATTAGAAAGTTCAAGTAAAAGTTAGAAAAAATTTGACTGCAGGGGTCACACGGCTGTCTGGCTCACATGGCTGAGACAAACGCCTATGTCTCAGGCCGTTTAACATTCAAAATAAGGAGACACGGCTGTGTCCCAACCTGTGACCTCACATGTAACTCTCTGAGTAGGGTCACAATGTTGTGTCACATGCCCGTGTGTTAGGTCGTCTAACTCTCGATATAGCCCCACACGCTCATGTGCCAGGCCCTGTGATAGGCCGTGTAACTACCTGACTTGCATGCAATGGAACCTATAAGAGACACATGGCCGTATTGCCAGGCCATGTGTCACACATGGCTAAGTCACACGTTCGTGTCTCAAGCCGTGTAGACCCAAAATGAACCTTAAACAACAAGTTTATCATTTCAAGCTTACTTGGACTTGAAGCAATCCATTTACCTGCCAAAAGACCTATTCAAAGTGACTTTAAAGAAGCTAAAAACATACCAAATCAACATTCTAAGTGCCTAACCAATGTATCATCGTAGATACCACAAGTATATGCAACTATACATCAAAATGAAACTACAAACACAACTTATCAATTCATCCAGTCTAACACGTAACCAATGTACTTATCATAGGTACCTCAATCACAACTATCATTAACACATATCATTCATATTAGCATTGGAACCTTACCTCATACATATGTATCATATAAGTTGGAAATTACACAAAATATTATACTTAATATTTACATATCCCAAAACACTAGTAATAATAACACAAAAGCCTATTACATGCCATAAAATCTAAAATGAACATTTCAAAAACTATCAAGATTTATTGATAGTGTGACTCGAGTGCTGATCCGACTATTCAACCTTTCGAGTATCTACAAGAACAATAAATCCTTCATGAAATTTCCCACAGTACGTACAATCTCGAGCTCTATTTCCATTACCATCTACAACTGGGTTCTGTCAAGGTCCATTATCTCGGGCTCTCTTTGCAGGACCTGAGTTAGAATTTCCCAAGCCAAAGTCTTTTCTTTCTCGCTCAACTTCTTTAACCTATTCTAAAATGTTCACCATCTAAATTAAGGTCTCAAAGATTCTTTCCTGTAGCATAGCAATTTGGACCTTCAGATCATATCACAACTCATTCTCAAACCTTACACACTTGTCTTGCTTAGAAGCTACCATCCCCTATGCATATTGGCTCAACCTCACGAACTCAGCCTTATACTCAAATACGATCTTGTCCCCCTATTTTAGTTCAATGAACTCAAGTTTACAGGCTTTTAACATACCTTGAGCCCACATACTTCTTCTTGAATGAAGCTTGGAAGTATTCCTAGGTAATCCTATCAGCTTAAGTACCCTTCATAATGGATTGCCACCAGCAATAGGCCACATCTTTCAGAAGTAACACTGTACCCTTAAGTTTTTGTTCTGGGGTACAGTCCAAATCATCTAAGATTCTCTCTCTAGATTTCATCCAATATTCAGTCACCGTAGGTACCAGCAACTCCCCTAAACACTTCAACTCCACTAGATTGAAGCCTTTCAGCTATAGACTTGTGGCCTCCAGTACTAGATTGGCCTACAGCAACTCATTGTAAAACCCTTAATAGTGCTTGGGATATTGAACCATCAATAGGATTATGGTTAGCCTCCTCATCAACAAATCCCTCAGGCTCTTAATTCACATTATCTATATCTGGATCATCCTTATTGACACCAAGATCCAGTGTAGGCACTCGAATGGTAAATGACTCTTCCAGAGCCTCACAATGATGTGCACCATGAGTCTGTACTCCTCGGCTGTCTATAATGTATATCAATAATTTTATGAGTTTTATCTGTTAATTTTAGAAACAAGTCTTATTTTATCACTTTGAGTGTTTTCAATCAAAATTTCACCATCAATAAGTATGTCATCTCATAGTCTAAAGTTTCATAATCCAAATTTTCAAGTATTAGGAGTACTTGTCTTGGATCAGCTTTGGGAGTGTCGAATTTTCAGTGTAGCACCCTATACCTGACCAGGTCGCAAGCTCAAATATCAAGATGCCACACCACTATCTCATGTTATACACAACAAGTAAAAGCTCATTCTAAACAAATCATCCTCAATTTTAGTATTCATATAGGTTTTAAGTCAATCGTACTCTTTAAGATCATTCTTACATGCTAAACATACATCAGATAGTCTTTTAATAATAAATAAATATGCACAAGGTCCATTTAGCAAAATCTTAAAACTGACCATGTAGGTATCAATACTAGAGGTGAGGTATCGATAATTCTCTCAAGTGGTATCGATATCGCTTGGAGAATCAGTACCAAAACTGTTTACTATTTCTCACCTAAAAACCCAAACCTCAAAAATTATCGATTCCTCTGCCAAAGTATCAATATTTCTACTCCGAGTATCAATACTCACGATAGGGTATTGATACCAAACTATGTTACTCTCTCCCTGCACATTTTAAAATTACAAAGGTATCTCTTTTACAACATGAATATTGATACCTCTTCTCTATACCAGAAAATCACAACATACTTGATCATATAAATAATTCCAACATGTACTAATCCATCATGCTAACATATTGTCATCAAATAAACTTCAAAATGGACGTAATAATAGTCTTGAGCATCGAAAGTAAGTCCAAGCGATAATTAACATCATACAAAATGAATCTCATAAATTAGGAACAAATAGTCTATGGAAGCATCCAAAACATCAAGGCAAATAACAATAAAAGTCTACCACATTGCCTTATCCCCAAAACAAAAATGGATAACAATAACACCTACAAAATAAAGGAAAAGGACTTGCTTGGAATCACCCATCGGAACCACGCCACTCACACCAAAACACTACTAATCTGCAATGGTTTAAAAGGAGCGGGTGAGCTTAACAAGCTCTGTGAATGCCTAGAACAACTACCATGCAAACAGTTTATCAAGCATTAGTGAAACATATATGTATCATAATTATAGCAACCTTAACTTAGTTGACATATTTTACTTCACATTCATATTCGATAGTTTATTTACAGAGTCAATACATGCATATTCATGTAGACGTCACAATACACGCAATCACATTAATAGATAATTTGGCACTTAAGTTATGAAACAAAAAGGTGGGCACTATTACCACTCATCAAATACTCGGATCTCCAACACACCACTTAGAGTTATAGAGTCAAACATGTCTTATAAGCGAAGCATTAAGCGAACACTCTCCAACACATCAAACATGTCACATTGAGTGGAGCTTTAGCTCACATTCCCTTATCTCTCCAAACATGTCCTAGGGCCTCAATGTCCAAATCACATATACATATAGGTGAGTACTCACAATCCTAAGGCATGCCAACTATATCCAATTGTCTCAAGTATCACAAGGCCAAAATATTTGTATTCAAACACACATATTACTTACCGATTTTCGATTATTTTCACTGCACATTTGTATCATTTGAATAACATTATCACTATCACTTAGCATGTATGACATGCTTACACATATACTCTTTCACAACAGTAATCACTAACATATAACACATATATAGCATCCCATTTTGGTTCAGAATTTCACAATAACGCAAGCACATATCTCACAAGATAAAAATGGGTAAAAAATGGGTACAAGAAAGCTTACCCTCAAAATTTAGAGTAGGGGTTTAGGCTATTGCTAAATTCCAAAATAATGCATTGAATCGTGTCCACAGGCAATTAATCTAAACACTCACCACAAGCAATCAAAAACATAAGCCTAAAACTATACTCTCAAGTAGTCGAAATCCTTAACATAACAATCTTTACATTTGAATATCTTTGTCTATACTCATTCTTTTCACCTGAAACCAATTATGTTCATCTTATAATTCATCTACGACTAATTCCCAACCTTTAAACTACATTAAAATTCTTAGTTCATAGTATCGACTTTTTCGACATGTTTATGGCTATTTTTCAAAAAATTCATTAAAACCCAAGAAATCCTTAATGATACTTCAAAACAAGTTTAGAAACCTCTTAATCATATCAAAACCTATTGACTAACACTTTGAAATCACATTTTTACTCGAAAATCTAAAATTCACTATTAACTACTCTATTTTTGGCTTTTAATCAAAGCATGTGATTAACGATTAAAAATTTAGTTTCAAAGACCTGATAACATTAAAAATTAATGGGTAGACGATTAGTTACCTTTAATGGAAGAAAAACAAACTTTTATTGAAAACTCAGAAAACTTACATGCAAAGTAGATGATGAAATCTATGGAATTTTAGATTGTTTTCTTGGAGAATTGTGAAGGTTTAATACTTAGGGATTGATGGAAATCAAGAAATTAAGATTTAAAGAACAAAATCGATTGGGCTTGGCTTGGGAAATAAGAAATAGTAAAGCAATGTTTTTGGGAAGAACTAACATGATATGCTAAAGGTGGGGGTTTATTTTAAGTTGAATTTAACCAACAGAACCCTCTTATTTCACAAAACCTTCTCTTCGCGAGCCAAACTTTCAACAAAAGTAAGATCATATCGAACTTCAATTTTCTCAACTAGCACTATTGCAACAGATCTAAATGATACTTTTGCAACATTGACACATAGAAAACATCATGAATTCGCTCAAGTTCCTGTGGCAACATGAGACGATAAGCTACTGAACCAAACCTCTCGACAACTTCATAAGGTCCAATATACCTTAGACTCAATTTACCCCTCCTTCAAAACCTCAAAAGTTTCTTCCAAGGTGAAACTTTCAAGAATACCTTATCACCAACTTGGAACTCGATATCTTGATGTTTCAAATCCGCATAAGGTTTCTGCCTATCAGACGTCACTTTCAAACAATCACAAATTAACTTTACTTTCTCTTAAGCCTCACGAACTAAATCCGGTCCAACAACTCGCCTCTCATCTAACTTTGTCCAACACAAGATTTCTACACTTCCTACTACGCAATGCCTCAAAAGTACCATACAAATACTCGCCTAACAACTATTGTTGTAAGTGAACTCTGCCAAGGGCAAATATCGCTCCTAACTACAACTGTACTCAATGACATAGCTTTGTAAAATATCCTTTAGCACTTGAATTACCCTTTCGGATTGACCATCTATTTAGAGGTGATAAGTTGTACAAAAACTAAGTTTTGACCCCAAAGCCTCTTGGAAACTCTTCTAAAACCTAGAAGTAAAATGTGGATCTCTATCAAAGGTAATAGAAACTTGAACTCCACGAAGATGAACAATTTCAGCGATATACAACTCTGCCAATTTTTGCAAAGAATAATTAGTCCGCACAGTAAAAAAATGTGCATTCTTCGAAAATTGATCAACTATAACCCATAAAAAATCCTTCTTCAATGGAGTTAAAGGCAAACTCAAAACAAAATCCATAGTAATCCTTTCCTACTTCCATTCAAGAATCGCAATCGGTTGCAACAAACTTGAAGGAAATTGATGTTTTGTGTTAACCTTCTGACAAACCAAACATCGAGTCACAAACCACCATCACTAGCTAAACTCGAGCATGAAAACATAGCTCTCAACTGCATCATTGACTTTCTACTCAAACCGTCAACAACAACATTTGTTTTGTCAGTATGATACTCTATCACACAATCATAATCCTTCAAAAGCTCAATCTAGTGCATTTGCCTTAAATTCAACTACTTTTGGGTGAGGAGGTACTTAAAGCTCTTATGATCCATTTAAATCACACACTTCTCTACATAAAAGTAGTGGCTTCAAATCTTAAGTGAAAAAACCACAACAGCTAACTCCAAATCATGAGTAGGGTAATTGAGCTCATATGTCTTCAATTGCCTTGAAACATAAGTCATAACTTTACCCTCTTGCATCAACACACAACTGAGGCCTGAATACGAAACATCACTATCAACCATAAAATCCTTTTCAGACTTTGGTTGAATCAACACTGGTGCTTCAGTCAAAATTTCCTAAAGTCGTTCAAAACTCTTCTGACTTGCATCAGTCCTTTCAAACACCATATCTTTTTGAAGAAGTTTCGGTAAAGGTACATCAATAAGAGAGAACTTTTCAATGAATCTATGATAATATCCAGACAAACCCAAGAAACTCTTAAATTCAATAACACTCCTAGGAGGCTTCTATTCTAAAATCACCTCATTCTTCTTGGGATCCATACGAATCCCTTCCGTCGAAACAACATGACCTAAGAATGCTACTTCCTTAAGGAAAAATTCACACTTACTTAGCTTCGAATACAACTATTTATTTTGAAGAATTTGCAACACAACCCTTAAATGCTCGTAGTGATCCTCCTTAGAATGAGTTTGGTAAGTTTGGACTTGAATAAGAGAAATGTCATGTGCATGCATGTGTTGTTGTGAGGATGCCATGCTTGAGCCTTGATTGTGGATGTATAATTACTCAATTAAGTATGTTAGTTACTATAGAGATGTATAAATGTATTTGTACAACTATGGGTGGCAAATGTCTTGGAAAATAGCCTTGTATTTGTCCACACGGGTAGACACACAGGTGTGTGTCTAAGCCGTGTGTGACACACGGCCTAACCCCATGGGCGTCCAATCCAGCCGTGTGTCCCCTTCATCTTGTACTTTAACTTCGAATTGGTCACACGAGCTGAGACACAGTCGTGTGAGGGACATGGGCGTGTGCTTTGGCCATGTGCCCCTAATTTGATGATGACATCATGAACAAAGAGTTACACGGTCTAAGGACACGGGTGTGTCCCAAGCCACACAGGCGTGTGTGACCACACAGCCTACTCGTATGGGCGTGTGACCCTATTTCATGATAAAAATTTCTAAGTTTTCCCAGAAGTCTTGAATCATCTTTGATGCGTGTATAGGGCCTCGTAAGCCCGTTTCAAGGACGTTATACATATGTATGAATGTTTTTGATTTGGAAAAAACTTTATGGTTCATTTTATGTGTTCATTTTATGTGTCAGTGAGTGGAAATTTAAATGAGTTCAGAATAAGATTACCTCTGATGTTGAAATTGCAAGCCAGATTTGACTTCTGTTATTGTTGTTGTTATTGTTATTCCGTGAGAGAATTTGTGTACAAATGAATCCAGAGCTTATGTAGGAAATCTTGTGGTACGAGACTCAGTGGTAGCTCATTTGCCATCCTAGAGTAATGAGTTGTGAAGTTATATTAAGTAAATGATCTGGTAGAAGTGTTGGTTACATGATATTTTTGAGTTCGCATTCAGATATTGATTGGTCAGCAGATGAAAACCGAGAATCAAGGGTATTTAGGATTGATACAGTCAGTGATGATAATTAGTTGGTGATTGAACAATTGAGAAGGGAAAATCTGTATAATCATTTCCATGTGTACAGAGCTTGATTGACAGAAAAATTGAGTGTATGTACTACTATGAAAGAAATTATATCGTAATGATACGTTTTGACACAGTGTGCTAAAGTTTAAAGGTGACTTGGAAGGGATATTCAAGCTTCCAATCGACTTTTGATTTTGAGTACTTGGTGAAAGTGCTTCATAAGAGTGAAAGAAACATTTTTTGGTAAGATTTTCGGGGACGAAAATCCCTAAAGGGGGGAGAGTTGTAACATCCCAATTTTCGGGCCTAGTCAGAACAGTGGTTTCGAGACCACAAATTCGACATAATAAAATTTATTTTTATTTTATTTTTATGGTCCACGATTTCACGGAATGAATTTGTGAAATTTTCGTTTAAAAAATTTGACATTTGGGCACTTAATCTGGTCAAAAGGATTAAATCGTAAAAAGTGCAAAATCTGAGTTCTAGATGTTAAAGGTGTCAAATTGCTATGGACTTTAAATTAGAGGTCTTTATATAGTAATTGAACCATTGGACATTTGTTGGACAAAAAAGGGCATGAGATAGGTGAAATGAACAATTTTTAAGTTAGGGGCATTTAGGTAATCTAGTAAATAAATGAATTAAAAGCCCAAAATAGCCAAAATTGGCCTCTATCTTCTTGCTCCAGCCGAAGCCCCCATGGAAGCCATGGCTAGGGTTTTGTTCAAACTTCCAAGCTCAATAGTAAGTGATCCCTAGCCCCATTTTCAAAGTTCTTTACATTTTTTAAGTTCCCGTAACTCTATTTACCTATTTCTACCATTATTTTAAGTTAGGGCTCATGTTTAAAAATTTACCCATAAATGACATGCATGTATTTTGATGTCTAATGGTAGAAAATGAATGTTGGGTGTTAGATAAACATATTTTGTTAAGTAATTTTCGGTGAAAACATCCAAAAAGTATCGTTTTCAGAAAGTTATAAAATATGTAGTAATAGTGTGTTTTAATGAAAATTTTGAGATGCTATAGTTATGAAAATGGTTCGGCTAGGCTTGGGTAACAAAGAAATTGAGTGCATTTCATTTTACAAGTCTAGGGGCAAAAGTGTAATTATGACAAAGTGTAAGGGCAAAAACATAATTTCTCTAAAATATGATATTTGGACCACATTGAATAATGTGACTAATAAATAGACTAAATGTGACATTATAGATCGAGGAAATTTAGGTTCGGACCTAGAACGGGGGAAAATAGCGAATCGATGGCTAGGTCCCTTTTTGATAACCTTGGTGTCGAGGTAAGTTCATGTGTAAATGATACTACCTTATGTTATGTATTTTGTATTTCGATATTGCATGAATTGTACATTTTTTCCATGAAATTTATCAATGATGACTATGACGAAGTTTCGATGAATGAGAAATCCCGAATGAATCTTAAAGATAAATAGGGTACAAATGTCAAAACAATAAGGTTATTAAGATTCCGTATAAGACCATATCAAGGATATGGCCTCGGTATGTGATTTCGTATAAGACCATGTCGAGGACATGGCTTCGATATGATATTTCATGTAAGACCATATCGGGGATATGGCACTGAAATGATGCTATACGTATAAGATTTCCAAGTAACCCTTGGTATTCTAAATGATCCAACGGGTACATTCAAAACGAGAAGGTATATGACCGTATTACGAGTGGTACAGGTATGTACACATAACTCATGTGAAGTGAATTCAGTTTATGATGAATTATTGGTAAAGATACGAATGAGTAAGATATGTATTTATACCATGATGGTTGGCATAATTGGTAAAAGTGTTATTGACTTAGTTATCATTATTTTATACCAAAATAGTTTTGGACAGTAGCAGCAGTCCGACTTTGAAAATGCACCAAAAATAATAGAAAGTGATTTATAGGTTGAATAAAATATGGAATTAAATTTTATTGAGTCTAGTTTCACATAGAAGAAGCGGCATAAGAAAAAGAATATCAGATTATGAGATATTTGAATTTTCGTGGGATAGAGTCAGAATGTTTTCGGCATCCCCTGTTATGATTTGGGAAAATCATCAAAAATTGTACAAAAATAATTATGGGTTATAATTTATAGTCATAGATTATTTAATGAGTCTATTTTCAAAAGAAACAAATGGGAACATCATTCAAATCCCGTATGAGAAGATAATTAATCTTTAGCGAAGAGGGGTCAGAACTATTGAACAGCGAAAAAAGGGTAATTTTGAAGAATAAACTGTACTAATTGGCTAAACCAAAAATTCTGAAAATTTTATGTAGGAAGATATGTGAGTCTAGTTTCAGGGAAAATTAACTGATCTTAAATTGGAGCTCCATAGCTCCAAATATAAATAATTTAGTGTCTATGACTCCAGTAGACAGCTTGATTGGAGTTTGATCAGATAGTGGATCAATATGCAATTATAATTGTGATACCTTGCGAGCATGTTGTAAGAATTTGGTAAAATCATATTAATAAAATTTCATATTATTTTCATATGAACTTACTAAGCTTTATAGCTTACTCCCCTCCCTTGCCCATCTCTTATAGGTTAATTTTCGCTAGCTCAGGTTGGAGATTGCCAGAAATGTCATCACACTATCAAGTTATCACGTTGGGTAAAAATAGATGCAACCCTCTTAAGTTTATGGCATGTTTAGGGACTAAGTCACTTTATGAATTTGTGTTTATAAGTTAGCCAAATGTATTGGCTTGTAATAGTTAATAGATTGATATTGTGGGTATCCATGCAAAATTGCTTATATGGCTTAAATGGTCGTAAATCAAATTTTGTATACATGTATGTGCCAATGCTTTGAAGACGTGGATTTTGTTATAAGGCATGAATACTTGAAGATTTAAATTAGATTTTTTGGCATGTTGATAATCATGATATAAATGGATAAATTGGAGGTAAACCAATTATAATATATTATATGTGTTTTGGTAAGTTTGGACTTGAATAAGAGAAATGTCATGGGCATGCATCTGCTGTTGTGAGGATGCCATGCTTGAGCCTTGATTTTGGATGTATAATTGCTCAATTACGTATGTTAATTACTATAGAGATGTATAAATATATTTGTACAACTATGGGTGGCAAATGTCCTGGAAAATAGCCTTGTAATTGTCCACACGGGTAGACACACAGGCAGGTGTCTAAGCCGTATGTGACACACGGCCTGCGCCCATGGGCGTGCAGTCCAGACGTGTGTCCCCTTCATCTTGTACTTTAACTTTGAATTGGCCACATGGGCTGAGACATGGTCGCGTGTCTCGATCGTGTGAGGGACATGGCCTTGGGACATGGGCGTGTGCTTTGGTCGTGTGCCCCTAATTTGATGATGATGTCATAAATAGAAAGTTACACGAGCTAAGGACACGGGCGTGTCCTAAGCCACACAGGCGTGTGTGACCACACGACCTACCCGCACGGGTGTGGGACTCTATTTCATTATGAAATTTTCTTAGTTTTCCCAAAAGTTTTTAAAGTTTTTGATTTAGTCCTGAATCATCTTTGATATGTGTATAGGGCGTCGTAAGCCCATTTAAGGGACGTTATACATATGTATGAATGTTTTTTATTTGGACAAAACTTTATGGTTCATTTTATGTGATTATGTATGTTTAAGTCTAGTAATGCCTCATACCTTGTCCTAGCCTCAGACACGGGTAAAGGGTGTTACAATTGAGGCCCTGCTTACTTTCAAGATGTCTCCTCAGTGAAATCTACGTGACAATTCTATCATTGGGGCAACTTCATTTCATGCCATCATAAGAGACAATTAATGGAGGTCGTAAGTCTTGTTTAAGCCCACTCAATATTTTAAAAATATGCAATGTTTTTTTTTTAATTTTTGGTTTCAATCATAAATGATCAATATATGGATGACAAGTACATGTGGCATTTTCTCTAATCTATATGGCATGTTAATCTCAAACCTGCATAAACATGAATTCGCAGTCATATAATTATCATCATGCTTATCTCATTAAATTAAAAGTATAAAATTAAATTATTCTAACCAGCCAAAGCTTCCATGATTCTATCTTAGAAAAATCAAAAATTTCAAATTTATAAAATTCACCCCAAAGCATACTTTGGGTCTTGAATTTTTCCACCACAGACTTTTACTGCGGCATCGATTCACATTTCTATCGTCATCGCCTTTCTGCCATTATTTTTGCAAAGGGCCTGGAAGAAGATGCAGGTATCTTACTTTGCTGGTGTTGTTTAAATGTTTCTACTCCTTGGATTTTTTGCACATATAGATCGTGATATTCCTCCCTTGTTTGAGCTAACATCCTCATTGGCATTCAAAAGGACTTTAGCCATTCTGTAAAGAGAGATGATTAAGGAAGGGAAATTTAAACTTCCTGCATTCTTTTTTGCACACCAATGCTCCTCATGGAAAATAACCTTACTGATGTTGAGTTTCCTACGCATGATGATCAAATGCAATAGTAGAATTTGTTCCTTAAACACTGTTGAATTGTGGGTAGATAGCATTAGCCTACTCTTGAGAAAATGATACCAAACCGTACAAATGGGCTTTAGTGAATTCCTCTCGATTGTGTGACATTCTTGGCTAGCATTGATGTTTTCAGCAAGCTAGGTATGCTCATCTTGAACATCTTTAAGCCCAAATTGGGCATTGATTCTATCTTCATCAAATGGGGTTGATGTTCCTCGAACATAAATGAAGGGGTTATTAGGGGAAGTTATATGTGTATAGAATTGTCGAACAGCTTTTCCTAAGACATTGTTCGGGTGTAAGTAGAAGATTTGCCAATTGTGTGTTTTCACAATTGATGAGACCGACTTGTCATAACCCATGTGTGGCTCATCCTTATACAAAAAGCCTTGCTCAAAGCAAAATGGTCTCTTAGAAATGTTGTTGTCATATTTCAATGCAGCAGCATTGTCAAAGAAAGTTTTTGTTGGTTGCCACCTGCCTGAGAAGAATTTGGCACCTTTAGAAGCTATTTTGACTCTTTCCATTGATTAGTCTTGAAGAATCCTTATGATTTTTCCATAGTCTAAACAGGAAATGGTTTGTGAAACTAATCAAGAGAAGTTAGTGGGAGGAAGTTTAGAGTTCAAGAACGGATGCAGGGGAGGTTAAGAAAGATGAAAAGGGAAACGTTGTGTAACTACGGGTAAATGAAAGAGTATTTGAAGTTGGAGAGACGCAAATGGGGGTAATGGGCTGAGCAGTTTGTAAAAACTTATAGGGTAAGTAGTGTGAAAAAGGGGGAAGGGGGAAAAGTAAAAATGGTTTTGTAGGGAACCCTATAATGACTTAGCCCTAAAACTTTTTGGCACTTTTTTCATGGGCTTCCCAATTAGGATAGGGTCCAGGTGTCCAAAATATTTTCCTTACTTCTTCATTCTTTTTAGCCCACATTTTTTCTCGCTTCAATGTCCACTTACCCACTTTGCTGTGGCATAATTTACTTCTGCATTGCTAGGGAGAACACTTGTTGGTACTACATCTATCGTGCTTTTACCTTCATTCTTTCTTTGTAATTTGTGCAAAATCTGTACACTAATAAAAAAATATAACCAGAACTAAAAATAACATCAAGTAATTAAAGATGAAAACTATAAAAACAAAATTAAAGTAAAATAAATAAAAAAATAAAAATAGGAAAGAGATGTTGAGCTTAAACATCTCTAAGGTCAATGGATTGTTTGTCTCAATTTACATGAGCACCCTAGTAGTGCTTTAAACTTTGTCCATTGACTTTAAATGTGACCCCCGTGTGCATATCCTTTGACATTCACTGCTCCATAAGGGTATACTTTGGCTACTTCAAAGGGACCTGACCAGCGAGATTTCAACTTCGTAGGGAACATTTTCAACCTTGATTTGAATAACAACACATATTGTCTTGGTTCAAATTGTTCTGGCATAATTCTCTTATCATGCTAGTGCTTGGTCTTCTCCTTATAAAGTTTAGCATCGTCATATTCTTGTACCCTGAATCCTTCCATTTCATTTAATTTAAGCAATCTTCTATTTCCAGTAGCTTTCCAATCCATGTTCAATTGCTTTATAGCCCAGTATGCCCTGTGCTCTAACTTAACCGAAAAATGGCATGGTTTTCGTAGACGAGCTTGAATGGTGATATTCCTAACAGGGTTTTGTAACTAGTGCAATATGCCCATAAAGCATTGTCCAATCTTAAGGACCAATCCTTACGATTTGGATTAACAACTTTCTCCAAATCCACTTAATTTTCCTGTTGGAAATTTCAACTTGCCCGTTCGTTTGCAGAAGATATGTTGTGGCAATATTTTGTTTTACTTCATACCTTTGCAGGGCATTGGAAACTAGCTTGCAATCAAAGTGAGATCCCTTTTCATCTTTCTACCCATTTGGCAACATAATCTACTACCACAAGTATGATAAATTGTCCAACGAGGGTACTTGGTGTTCAGCCTTTACTTGCTGACAAATTAAACATTTCGATACAAACTCTAAGATATCTCTTTTCATACCATTCCACCAATACATTATCTTCAAGTCATTGTACTTCTCGGGTGAACTGCCAAACAACTGTTGTGTGCCTCATTTAAAATATTTCGAATCAACTCAGTGTCCTTTAGAACAGAAATCCTACCACAAAATCTGAAACAACCATCGGAGTCACTCAGAAAATCTGGTTCACTGCTGGACTCACATTGAACTCTCTTAGCTTGCAACACTTTATCAACTTTTTGAGCATCACAAATCTGTTGAAGAAATTTTGGTCTGACTCTCAACTTGGCTAGAATCGAACCATCATCAGACAAAGTCAGGCATGTATTCACAGCCCTCAAGGAAAACAACAACTTCCTACTCAAAGCGTCGGCGACCACATTTGCCTTACTCGAATGGTAATCAATTACAAGCTCATAATCCTTTAATAGTTCTAACCATCTTCGTTGCCATAAGTTCAAGTCCTTTTGAGTCATTAAGTACTTAAGACTTTTGTGATCAGTATAGAAGTGGCATTTCTCACCAAATAAATAATGTCGCCAAATTTTCAAAGCAAACACTATGGCGGCCAACTCTATGTCATGTGTCGGATAGTTCTTCTCGTGAGCCTTCAATTGCCTCGAAGCGTAAGCTACGACTTTACCCTCTTGCATAAGTACACATCCCAAACCATTTAAGGAAGCATCACTATAAATAAAAAATTATTTACCCGACTCAGGTTGTACCAAAATCGGTGCTTCGGTCAATAACATCTTCAATTTCTTGAAGTTTCGCTAACACTTTTTCAACAATTCAAACTTAACATCCTTTTGAAGAAATCTTTTCATGGGAGCGGCAATGTAACACCCTTATCCCGTATCCATCGCCGGAATAGGTAAAGGGGCATTATCGGACTTGAAACTCATATCAGAACAGTAAAAATTTCGAATATTTTTTTTTAATAAAGAACATTCCTTTAGGTAAATACTAAAGACAGTCAGGGATACAATTTAACTTCTCTAAGTACACATTCAAAAGATGTCATTTTTGCATGGCTTATATACATTAACCAAAATATTCTTCGGCCACTGGTCTATTCTTTACATGCCATAAAATAATTCAAAACATAACAGCAACAAGCAGTGGATGGTGATAGTGTGACTAGTTGCTGACGATCCCCGAGCCTGTAGCTTCCAAATGAGATCTATAAAACAGGGGAAACAAAGTAAACGGAGTAAGCATTACAATGCTTAGTAAGTTTTAAGCAGTGTCAACAGATAACAATCAAATTATAACATAGTTGTTCGTATTTTTATTTCACTCTTCCTTCGGGCATACCATCCCTTTACCGAATATGCACATCTCATCATATATAATAGGCAGATAAACTTTCACATAAAAGTGAGCTCATGTGACATAGATATATTGTATAATTTCACATAACCCCTCACACTGATCCGATGTCACATAATCATAGGAATAGTCTCATAGATTGCTCACGTATGCATCGCATAACTACCTTATGATTTAGTTCAAACCAAGCTCACATATAAACTTGGAGTACATACCTGTTCAACCTTTCGTATTGAATATATTTATAAGCAATTCTTATTGCGAAGTCTTATAGCTTTAAACTCTACTCAGATTATCGGCGAGACCTTTAGCTCAGATGAAATCTCCACACAAAGTCAGCAGGTCTTAACCCAGACATAATCACCACATATGGTCATCTGGTCTTTAATCCCGGGTTTACATCATAGAGTTTCATGCATATTTATTCACATGTTACAACATTCACATCGACTATCATATCTGTAATTCATTTACCTCATCAAATATCTAATAAAACACACCTTCCGTCGTCTGTCATTTGGCCACAATATATATATATATACACATCTCATACATATCTCACATTAGCCATTCGGCTTCGCCAAATATATACACTTCCACGTTTATCACATTAGCCATTCTACCTTATCACACATATGCATGTTCACATTCATCACACTGGCCATTCGGCCTTATCACACATATGCATGTTCACATTCATCACACTGACCATTCGGCCTTATCACATAAATGCATGTTCACATTCATCACATTGGCTATTCGGCCTTATCACACATATGCATGTTCACATTCATCACATTGGCCATTCGGCCTTATCACATATATGCATGTTCACATTCATCACATTGGCCATTCGGTCTTATCACACATATGCATGTTCACATTCATCACATTGGCCATTAGGCCTTATCTCATATATACATATTCACATTCATCTCATAAAATTCTAAATCAAAATATAAATTTTCATGTATTCATATCACAATTATCCAAATATACTTCACATCACAATTATCCAAATATACTTCACATACCACATATACTTTCATGTATACACTTTGTCTTGGCTGAATCTACATTTATCATTTTCCAATGAATAATTCAATTTCATGCCATACTATCATATCATATTCGAATACTTATAAACTTACAATTTCACAAATTTTAATATCAAAGATCCATCTAACACTCATATATCATTTTACAATATCACAATTTAGAATTCGCGTATGGGTTTAATCAATAGCTTATGAGGATCTAAAACAAGTTTTATCCATGTTTACAACATAACCACAAATTCTCTACAAGTTGTTTTCCTGAGCAACAGTCGTTAAATTATTTGTAACTGGGGCTACGAAATTCCAAATTATGTGCCGTTAATTTTCCATGAAAATAGACTCATATACCTTCTATCCAAAAAATTTTCAGAATTTTTGGTTTGGCCAATCAATACCAGATTTTTCTTAAAGTTTCCACTATTTTACTGCTTGACTACTCTGACTACTCTTCACTAAGAATTTAATTTCTCATTGTACCGAATTCAAAATATGTTTTCGTTTATTTTTTTTGAAACTAGACTCATTAAGGAGTCTAAGCATATAATTTTATCTTATATTCATTTTTGTACGATTTATAATGATTTTCCAAATACTGAACAGGGGATTTCGGAGCCATTCTGACTCTGTCTCACACAACTTTGAAAATTTCATTATCGGCAACCCCTTTACTTACACGATTTCTTTTATACGAAACTAGACGCATCAAGCTTTAATTACATAATTTATTCAGCCTTTAACTCAACTCCCACAATTTATGGTAATTTTTCCAAAACACGCTACTGCTGCTGTCCCTAGCAGATTTATACAATTTACTCTGTAAAGTTCTTATTCACATATTTAAAACATAATATCATATATGCCGTCATTTAGAAAAGTCATTGACCTTAACGTATATACATAATTCATACTCATCCCGTTTTAAAACTTAAAACTTACAAAGGAATCAAACTCAATTACTTAAGAACTTACCTCAGAAATTGCCAAACGATTACAGATTGACTATTCGGTTAGGTAACTTATCCGAATTAGACTCCCTAAGCTCTTGAGCTTGAATGAATAAATTGAATCTATTACAAACCAATTATACAAACTCATGGCCGAATATAACAAGAAGACTAACTAGATTCTACTAGCCACTCATTGCTCTATTATTAACCTTAATTATAAACACATTCGGCAATTACCTCAACCTTGTTTAATACAATTAACACCGAATTCCTCATGTAAAAAGTACCATTGCCGAATATCATTTAGTTCACCTTAATCCATCTCATGATCGAATGCCTTTAAGCTCAATATCATGGTATCGTAACTCAACATTTATCAATATGTCATTAACAAAATATGCTCATGTCAAATTTACTCCCAATTACATCTCAAAATTCAACAAGCTTATAACTCATTTAATAATTAAATTCCATTTCAAAGTATCAAAACATTATCAAATGTATACTCATCCTAAATGACCGAATGCACATTAACTAAGCACTTAACAATTTTCTTTAGCCATTGAACTCATTCAGCAATGATAAGGACAAATTTAACAAACCTTAAATTTAACTTATAATTGTACATATCTCATTCAAAACATCCACACCAATTTATTATCCAATCAACCATATCCGAAAACCTATCATACAATTAAAACCCTTGTTCAAATTATTATTCACTATAATACTATGGCCGAATCCCTCAATTAGCTAACATAGCCTCTTGTTTTCAATCTAAACATGTATATACAACCTAAATCCCTCTTTTAACACATAATTCACTATCTTGGAACTCATTTCCTAACTAATTTAACTTAGTCCAAAGCCGAATGCTATTTGAGCATTAAGCTCATGTTCTTTTCATTATTAAGCAAGTATTATAACTCAACTAACTTCATTAGCCGACTACTCAAGCTCATTTGAGCCACATATAGTAATTTAGTTTGTTTATACTCAATTAGAAACATTTCTCCTTACAAATTATCAAAACATACACAATGTAACCCATTGAGCTCATGATCGAATGCTTCATGCATCACAAACACAAAATCACATACATGGGTCATTTTAGGAGCTTTAAAACCAATTTAAATTTCTCAAAATCCAAAGAAAAACATATGAAATCATACCTTAATTCCCAACACAAGATGGCCGAATGCCTTAGGTGTTCTTTCTCCCATTTTTCCTTTCCTTATGGTTTCGGCAAGATGAAAAAAAAGATGATGGAACTTTGTTTTTATCACCACTACTAATATAAATTTATTATTTCAATATATAAAAATCATTTTATAATAAAATGTTTATTTATGTCTTTATTATACATAATTCCCACCAATTAAAAATGGAGACAAGAGAACACATTGTTACATGCATGTGTTCGCCGGCCATTTACATTGAAAAATGGTCTAATTGACATGCAAGTCCACATTTTTGAATACATGCTCTATTAGATCACTTTATATATTTTCCTAACCTATTTTACCAATGTTTCACATAAGTTCCGTTTCAAAATTTCACATACAAATGGCAAAATTAATGCTTGAAATTTTTACACATGCATTTACTCACCTCATGAACATAGAATATAACTTTCAATTATTTATAAAACTCGGTTTCGTGGTCCCGAAACCACTTTTCGACTAGGGTCAGATTAGGGGTGTCACAACTCCCCCCCTTTAGGGATTTTCGTCCCCAAAAATTTCTACCGATGCATAGTTTAGGATAACGCCCTCTTATTGAATTATATCCATATAAATATTAGCTCATCGATAGCAATTGTAATTCATTACTGATTTCGCATCGATCTATAAAATCATTTTCTTATCTTAAAACAAATACATAAACATTTCTACAAGTATGCACATATATCTCATTTTCTTGATTTCATAAGCAATAATCACTTAATTTAATTCCCAAATACATTTCAAACACATATTAAGCACATATTAACATGTATAATTCACATCATCAACCCACATATTTGTAACCCACATTTTCGTTCATGTATAAGCTGTAACCTGACCGAAAGTACACATATACTCAAACATCCCAATAAATATCCTTTATAACTCCATCATATCTCACTATTCAACTTAACCTATTTCCAACAGAAAATCAACTTCCACATACCTGAACATTGAATTCATTTAGCACATTCAATCACCGTTAACGATACCCGTATACAATCGATTTGGCATAAAGCCTCATATAGTATACCGGCATGGGATTTATTTTAGCACATAACCCATATATCCAAAATTATCAGCATTCATCAAAAATTCTTACAGACTTTCAAATGTCGAACTTAATCGAAATAATTTCTTGAACATGATTAACAAAAATAGGGGTCATTTAGCAATAGCACATATGACATCATATACCAAGCATTCCATAAACTAAATCTATAACACATTTATGACACGAATTCATTTCTTAACAACATATCCACCATCTTAAATCAATGCCTTCGTTCCATACGAGGTCTTACATGAATCTTGTTTTACTCACTTAATGTCTACTGACCGATCTCGCACACATAGTGCTCGGTTGAAGAACTCGCACTCTCAGTGCCTCTAATCATTTGCACATATAGTGCCCCTATTCATTTGTTGTTACACATTGAAATGACTTAACCAAGTCTATAAACATCATGTATGTACACTTTTAAACATATCCTTTCATTTAAATTTGAATTCGTATAGTAATGAACACTTAAACTTTGCTCAAATTACCGGCACGAAGCCTACTAGGCACGAAGGCCCGAATACACATCACCAGCATGATTGCTCTTCGGGACCTAGCCCGGATATAACACCAGCATGAATGCTCTTCGGGACTTAGCCCGGATATAACACCAGCACGAATGCTCTTCGGGACTTAGCCCGGATATAACACCAGCACGAATGCTCTTCGGGACTTAGCCCGGACATAACACCAGCACGAATGCTCTTCGGGACTTAGCCCGGACATAACACCAGCACGAATGCTCTTCGGGACTTAGCCCGGACATAACACCAGCGCGAATGCTCTTCGGGACTTAGCCCGGCTATATAACTCTCAATTCTCATGTACATATACATATATAACAATACACATTAGTATATCATTTACATTACTTGATTACAAACACAACATGCTTATCGACCATTCAACTTTCAGTTCCATAGCCACATACAAAGATCACATTTATAGTCGTAACACTCTTTCAAAATTGCTTCACTTATACCCTTATAATTCAATCCAAATCAAAATTCAAATACGAGTACATGATACGTACCTGATCAACTTAATAATTTAAGCATATCCAAGTGAAGTTATATCGCAAATTCTCATAGTCAGAAGCTTGCTACAGCTCGATCGGGATCAAAATTCATTACAATACAACAAACACATTTTAATAGTCAAAAATCATCACACTATCACTTTATCACTTTATGGCATGTATAAATAGACTCACGCGTGCTACGTTAGTCCTAGAATCGACTAAACCGTAGCTCTGATACCAATAAAATGTAACACCCCTATCCCGTATCCGTCGCCGAAATAGGTAAAGGGGCATTACCGGACTTGAAACTCATATCAGAACAGTAAAAATTTCGAATATTTTTTTTAATAAAGAACATTCCTTTAGGTAAATACTAAAGACAGTCAGGGATACAATTTAACTTCTATAAGTACACATTCAAAAGATGTCATTTTCGCATGGCTTATATACATTAACCAAAATATTCTTCGGCCACTGGTCTATTCTTTACATGCCATAAAATAATTCAAAACATAACAGTAACAAGTAGTGGATGGTGATAGTGTAACTAGTTGCTGACGATCCCCGAGCCTGTAGCTTCCAAATGAGATCTATCAAACAGAGGAAACAAAGTAAACATAGTAAGCATTACAATGCTTAGTAAGTTTTAAGCAGTGTCAACAGATAACAATCAAATTATAACATAGTTGTTCGTATTTTTATTTCACTCTTCCTTCGGGCATACCATCCCTTTACCGAATATGCACATCTCATCATATATAATAGGCAGATAAACTTTCACATAAAAGTGAGCTCATGTGACATAGATATATTGTATAATTTCACATAACCCCTCACACCGATCCGATGTCACATAATCATAGGAATAGTCTCATAGATTGCTCACGTATGCATCGCATAACTACCTTATGATTTAGTTCAAATCAAGCTCACATATAAACTTGGAGTACATACCTGTTCAACCTTTCGTATTGAATATATTTATAAGCAATTCTTATTGCGAAGTCTTATAGCTTTAAACTCTACTCAGATTATCGGCGAGACCTTTAGCTCAGATGAAATATCCACACAAAGTCAGCGGGTCTTAACCCAGACATAATCACCACATATGGTCATCTGGTCTTTAATCCCGGGTTTACATCATAGAGTTTCATGCATATTTATTCACATGTTACAACATTCACATCGACTATCATATCTGTAATTCATTTACCTCATCAAATATCTAATAAAACACACCTTCCGCCGTCTGTCATTTGGCCACAATATATGTATATATATACACATCTCATACATATCTCACATTAGCCATTCGGGTTCGCCACATATATACACTTCCACGTTTACCACATTAGCCATTCTACCTTATCACACATATGCATGTTCATATTCATCACACTGGCCATTCGGCCTTATCACACATATGCATGTTCACATTCATCACATTGGCCATTCGGCCTTATCACATATATGCATGTTCACATTCATCACATTGGCCATTCGGCCTTATCACACATATGCATGTTCACATTCATCACATTGGCCATTCGGCCTTATCACACATATGCATGTTCACATTCATGACATTGGCCATTCGGCCTTATCACACATATGCATGTTCACATTCATCACATTGGCCATTAGGCCTTATCTCATATATACACATTCACATTCATCTCATAAAATCCTAAATCAAAATATAAATTTTCATGTATTCACATCACAATTATCCAAATATACTTCACATCACAATTATCCAAATATACTTCACATACCACATATACTTTCATGTATACACTTTGTCTTGGCTGAATCTACATCTATCATTTTCCAATGAATAATTCAATTTCATGCCATACTATCATTTCATATTCGAATACTTATAAACTTACAATTTCACAAATTTTAATATCAAAGATCCATCTAACACTCATATATCATTTTACAATATCACAATTTAGAATTCGCGTATGGGTTTAATCAATAGCTTATGAGCATCTAAAACAAGTTTTATCCATGTTTACAACATAACCACAAATTCTCTACAAGCTGTTTTCCTGAGCAACAGTTGTAAAATTTTTTGTAACTGGGGCTACAAAATTTTAAATTATGTGCCGTTAATTTTCCATGAAAATAGACTCGTATACCCTCTATCCAAAAAATTTTCAGAATTTTTGGTTTGGCCAATCAATACCAGATTTTTCTTAAAGTTTCCCCTATTTTACTACTTGACTACTCTGACTACTCTTCACTAAGAATTTAATTTCTCATTGTACCGAATTCAAAATATGTTTTCGTTTATTTTGTTTGAAACTAGACTCATTAAGGAGTCTAAGCATATAATTTTATCTTATATTAATTTTTGTACGATTTATAATGATTTTCCAAATACTGAACAGGGGATTTCGGAGCCATTCTGACTCTGTCTCACACAACTTTGAAAATCTCATTATCGGCAACCCCTTTACTTACACGATTTCTTTTATACGAAACTAGACGCATCAAGCTTTAATTACATAATTTATTCAGCCTTTAACTCAACTCCCACAATTTATGGTAATTTTTCCAAAACGCGCTACTGCTGTTGTCCCTAGCAGATTTATACAATTTACTCTGTAAAGTTCTCATTCACATATTTAAAACATAATATCATATATGCCGTCAATTAGAAAAGTCATTGACCTTAACGTATATACATAATTCATACTCATCCCATTTTAAAACTTAAAACTTACAAAGGAATCAAACTCAATTACTTAAGAACTTACCTCAGAAATTGCCGAACGATTACAGATTGACTATTCGGTTAGGTAGCTTTTTCTCTTATCCGAATTAGACTCCCTAAGCTCTTGAGCTTGAATGAATAAATTGAATCTATTACAAACCAATTATACAAACTCATGGCCGAATATAACAAGAAGACTAACTAGATTCTACTAGCCACTCATTGCTCTATTATTAACCTTACTTAATTATAAACACATTCGGCAATTACCTCAACCTTATTTAATACAATTAACACCGAATTCCTCATGTAAAAAGTACCATTGCCGAATATCATTTAGTTCACCTTAATCCATCTCATGATCGAATGCCTTTAAGCTCAATATCATGGTATCGTAACTCAACATTTATCAATATGTCATTAACAAAATATGCTCATGTCAAATTTACTCCCAATTACATCTCAAAATTCAACAAGCTTATAACTCATTTAATAATTAAATTCCATTTCAAAGTATCAAAACATTATCAAATGTATACTCATCCTAAATGACCGAATGCACATTAACTAAGCACTTAACAATTTTCTTTAGCCATTGAACTCATACGGCAATGATAAGGACAAATTTAACAAACCTTAAATTTAACTTATAATTGTACATATCTCATTCAAAACATCCACACCAATTTATTATCCAATCAACCATATCCGAAAACCTATCATACAATTAAAACCCTTGTTCAAATTATTATTCACTACAATACTATGGCCGAATCCCTCAATTAGCTAACATAGCCTCTTGTTTTCAATCTAAACATGTATATACAACCTAAATCCCTCTTTTAACACATAATTCACTATCTTGGAACTCATTTCCTAACTAATTTAACTTAGTCCAAAGCCGAATGCTATTTGAGCATTAAGCTCATGTTCTTTTCATTATTAAGCAAGTATTATAACTCAACTAACTTCATTAGCCGACTACTCAAGCTCATTTGAGCCACATATAGTAATTTAGTTTGTTTATACTCAATTAGAAACATTTCTCCTTACAAATTATCAAAACATACACAATGTAACCCATTGAGCTCATGATCGAATGCTTCATGCATCACAAACACAAAATCACATACATGGGTCATTTTAGGAGCTTTAAAACCAATTTAAAATTCTCAAAATCCAAAGAAAAACATATGAAATCATACCTTAATTCCCAACACAAGATGGCCGAATGCCTTAGGTGTTCTTTCTCCCATTTTTCTTTTTCCTTTCCTTATGGTTTCGGCAAGATGAAAAAAAGATGATGGAACTTTGTTTTTATCACCGCTACTAATATAAATTTATTATTTCAATATATAAAAATCATTTTATAATAAAATGTTATTTCAATATATAAAAATCATTTTATAATAAAATGTTTATTTATGTCTTTTTTATACATAATTCCCACTAATTAAAAATGGAGACAAGAGAACACATTGTTACATGCATGTGTTCGCCGGCCATTTACATTCAAAATGGTCTAATTGACATGCAAGTCCACATTTTTGAATACATGCTCTATTAGATCACTTTATATATTTACCTAACCTATTTTACCAATGTTTCACATAAGTTCCGTTTCAAAATTTCACATACAAATGGCAAAATTAATGCTTGAAATTTTTACACATGCATTTACTCACCTCATGAACATAGAATATAACTTTCAATTATTTATAAAACTCGGTTTCGTGGTTTCGAAACCACTTTTCGACTATGGTCAGATTAGGGGTGTCACAGGCAATCTTAGAAAATCCTTTCACAAACTATCGGTAGTAACCAGCTGAGCCCAAAAAGCTTCTATCCTTGGATATATTCCTTGGTGGTTTCCATTCGACAATAGCAGAAATCTTGCTAGGATCAACTCGGATACCATCGCCTGAAACAATGTGGCCCAAGAATCCAACTTCTCGAAGTCAAAACTCGCTTTTACTGAAATTAGCATACAACTGTTTGTTTTTTAAAGTCTGCAAAATAGTTCTCAAGTGCTCGGCATGCTCTGCCTCATCTCTCGAATAAATTAGAATATCATCAATAAACACCACAACAAACTTATCCAAATATGGCTGAAATATTAGGTCCATTAAGTCCATAAACATAGCAGGAGCATTCGTTAACCCAAATGGCATAACAAGAAATTCATAGTGGCCATACCTCGTTCTAAAAGCAGTTTCAGGCACATCTAATTCTTTAGCTCGCAACTAATAGTAGCCGGACCTCAAGTCTATTTTAGAAAACCATGATGCTCCTTTAAATTGATCAAAAAAATCATTAATCCTTGGAAAAGGATACTTGTTCTTGATTGTTATCTTATTAAGCTGTCGGTAGTCTGTACACAATCTCATAGAACAGTCTTTCTATTTCACGAATAATACAGGAGCACCCCACGGTGAAAAGCTTGGTCTCACAAAACCCTGTTGGTCAATTCTTGCAACTATGACTTCAATTCTTTCAACTCAGTTGGGGCCATCTGGAAACACAAAAATTTGCATACTTTTTCATACCCTTTTTACCTTAAATTCATGTGAATTCGGTTAAATTCTTGTCAAAAAATAATTAATTATTATAAAATAATTAAATTTTACTTAAATTATGAACATGTTTAATTTTAATTAATTTTGATTAATTTTGGTTATTTTCGACAGAATTGTACAAAGGGCGAAAAATGGCTCAGCAGACACTGCTAGCAGCACAAAACCGAGAAGCAATTTGAAGTACCAAGGCAAATTAATTTCCAACCTAAGATGGTCCAAAAATTATATGTATTTATTCATAATATAATTAATTTAATTTATATCCACTTTAATTTGGGTTAATAAATTATTATTAATTAATTATGAAAAAGTGGCCCGATTGAACCAAACTGAGTAAACCGAACTAGCCAAGAAAAGGACAGCCCAAAACCGTCCAAGTGCTGACCCAACTCAGCTCATTAGCTGATTATTTAAGCTGAAAAGAAGCCTTTGAAGACTTGTTCAAATTGCAAATCAACCCCTCCACAATTGGTCGCTTTGTAGATTTGCCCCAAGCCAGATTTAGCAAAGTTGAAGCCATCAACTTTCCGACATAGGTGGCTGGCCAAGGGGTGGCTCTTTGGCTGCTATTTTTAGCAAATTATAGCTGCCACATTCAGCTATAAAAACCCCCCTTGGCTGATCATTCAAAGCGTCCCTCATTCATTCACATCTCTTCTCTCTTCTCTCATTTTCTCCTTTCATTTTCCCATTCAAAGTCCATTGCTTTATTGCAGATTTCTCCCCTTGAAAAAGATTCTTCTTCAGCCATTTTGGAGCAGCAATTGAGTGTTCATTGCAGCCTTGATCAGCGAGGACAACAAAGAAGGAAGAACGGAGCAACCTAGTCAAGCCACGGAAAAACATCAGATTTGATTCTTGTTCCTTATCTCTTTAAATTTTGTTGTTTTTGTGATAAACATATCTATGAATATTTATGTTGTTGGAATGGTAAATTTAATCAGCTTAGCTTGAATTTAATTCGTGTTGGGTTGATTGCATTTCATCCTCTTAAATTATTAAAATTGTGTTTATGCTGTTATAAGCCTCGGTAAAATGCTTGATTAAGTAAAATCATGCCTAAGTTATTCCTACATTATAATTGTGAGGGAACTAATGAATTAATTATTTAAACAGACTAAAATTATAATTAATTGACACAATACTTAGTCAGTGCATGTTTATTCTTCTAAGGTAGCTAAAGGTTAAATTAGCAATGTATTTGGCGATACACTTGCCTTGCATAACTTGCAAGATTATTGTGATTAAATTGTTTCAAGGTAAGGATACCTTGTCACCTCACATAGTCTTTAATTTTCTTATTAAATTTAATTAAACGTTTGAATTGACATAGGAATATGCAAGAGATTAGTTCAATTTAATGAGTATGTATGTGCAATAACATGTTTGCTTATTAAAATTTGTTTAATCATTTGATTTGACATAGGGATATGTTAAGAGATGAATGGATTTGTGTAGGTGAGTATGTTCATAAGTTAGCAAATTACCAAGTTGCCATGAATTTATCCGTAACAACATAAACATGAGTTTAATAATTCTAAGTTAAAGAAATGTAATTAATCCAACACAATTATGTCATCTTGATTAAATCATATTTTGAAATCGTGCATTAGAACTTTTATTTTATTTAGTTTAAAATCTTTTTTTAATCACCTTTTCAAAACAAAATATTTTTTTCTCACCAAAGTGTTTTAAATTGCATTCATAAATAGTTCTTATCACAATCTCTGTGGGTACGATAACTCAACATTTACTTGTCACTTTATGACTTGTTGCAATTGTGTACACGTGCACATTTCCATCGTTCCACCATCCTATACGGAGCAATCGAAATAAGTGTCATCCCTGGAATTACATCAATACCAAACTCCACTTCTTTAATTGGAGGTAAACCTGCCAATTCTTTCAGAAATACATCCAAATATTTGCATACAACAGGCACTGATTCAATTCTCAATTCAGACTCTTTTGTATTCAACACATAAGCCAAATAAGCCTCACACATTTTTCTCATACGTTTCTAAGCAGACATCGAAGAAGTCACGATTGGCAACCTATCTAACTCATTTGATTCAACCCGGAGAATTTCACCATTTTCACATTTCAATTCAATAACTTTTTGTCTGCAATTTACTACAACATCATGAAGTGTCAACCAATCCATACCCAATATAACATCAAATTCATCAAACGGCAACAACATCAAGTCAGCCGGAAAACAATGACCTCTAATCATCAAGGGACATTTCTTGCATACCTTATCAACTAAAACATGCTTGCCTAACGAGTTTGACACTTTAATCATAGATTTCGTAGACAACAGGCATATTCATGCTAGATACCAATTTCATGCACACATACGAATAAGTAGAACTAGGGTAAATCAAGGAATAACAGCAGTATCATAAAGAGAAAAAGTATCAGTGATCACATCGGGAGATGATGCATCCTTACGCACACGTATGGCATAGGCCCTGGCCAGAGCTCTAGCTTTAGATCTCACTGTTGTATCCCTCGCTACATTTTTGCTACTAGCCCCATTACCAAAATTTCTCGAGGGTCTCCCTTTTGTAGCAGTAATACTCGGCATTGTACTCTGAATTTTTTTTCTCGATCATCTCGGGGCAGTCCTTGATATAGTGGTCTTGAGAACCACATTTGAATGAAGATCCGCTATTCATCCTACACACACCAAGATGACGTCTACCGCAATGTTGGCACTCGGGTTTAAAAGGTCTAGCATTACCCACACTAGCCATAGATGTAGCCTGAGATTTAAAACCTGAATTTTGCTTCCTATGATTTCCGTACAAGTGCCCGGTCGAAACATGAGAACAAGAATACATATCTCTAGATTTCTTAAACTGAGAGGGGAATGACTTGCTCATCAGCCTCTTTCTTATATCTTTAGCCTCAGCCTCAACTTTTCTCTTTTCCTTGGCCAGCTCCTCAGCTTTACAAGCCCGATCAGTGAGCACAACAAATTCCTTCAGCTCAAGAATACCCACTAACACTCTAATATCCTCATTAAGCCCGTCTTCAAACCTTCTACACATTTTAGCCTCGGAGGATACACACTCTTGAGCATATTTGCTAAGCCGTACAAACTCTCTTTCGTACTCGATCACTAACATGCGGCCTTGTTTCAATTCTAAAAATTCCTTGCGCTTCTGGTCAATGAATCGTTCACTGATGTACTTCTTTCAGAATTTTTCTTGGAAGAATTCCAATGTGACCCTCTCTTGAGGTACCACAGATACTAGTGTCTTCCACCAGTTATATGTCATGTCTCAACAAGGACACTTCAAACATTCTTCGAGTGTGCATGATAGTTCATCAAATACCCTTATTGAATTCTCAAGCTTTCTCAGCATCATCCTCAGCATTTGCTCTGAACTCTTCCGCCCTTGTTTTCGAATCTTATCAATAGGGGTTCTATGAAATCTTATAAAGTCCATACCTTGTGGCACTAGGGGTACAGGTTGAGTATTTTGAGGGGGTAAAGGTTGTTATTGAATAGCCGGGTTCGTATGAACGAACACAGCAAACCATTTGTTCATAACGTGGAAGAAGGCCTCTCGAGCCTCTCCCCCTTGACTCACAGTTACGAGTCTACTCTCCACTGGCACCGTCTCTTAGGCTGGGGCTAGTGTATTACTTTCTACATCATCTACCATATCTCATAACATAATCTCTTACTCATTCTTCTCATTGATTTACCCCTTGGGTCTTCTGTCAAGTTACTCGATAATTTACCCGTTGAACACTCGAAATACTATTGGATACATGGAAGGCTCGCATATAAGTGCCACATACGTAGCTAAAGCCACTTCATATCACATATCACATAACACATAAAAGCTCATTCTCGAGCTACTCATGGGTTTGCTCACACAAGCTGTCGATCAGGACGTAGCTACACGGGCTGCTCACACAAGCTTCAGGTATCCACAACACATGCCGGACTACCCAGCCACTAGTAGGACGTACAAGACCAGCACCTGGAACCATATAAACATATATCAAATATCTCATGAGCTCATAAATCACATGGTTCCTAGTGACATGTCACTTGTATCCTAAACTAGTCCTAAGGTTCAAACGGGATTCTTCGATATTACACCTCTATCAAGCTTGCTCGTAATGTCGATCTCAATGTCCATAATACCAATCACTTACTCATGGAGCAATCAAAGAATAACTCATAATAACATTAAAGAATTTGAATTCACATAATACTCAAGCATCCAAAATATAAAATAACATCACATTATTTGTATATGAACTTACCTCGGTACAAAACGATGAAAACGAACCTATTCTTCGTAAATATTATTTTTTCGCAGATCAAGATTCGAATCACGTTTTTCTTGATCTATAATGCCAAATGTAACTTGTTTAATACATACATTGTTCAAATCAACCCATAACACATACTTTGGTAAAATTACCTTTTTACCCCTAACTTTTCACTTATTTACAAATTGGTCTTTAGGCTCGTAAAATGAAATGCATACATTTTCTTTGTTACCAAGCCTAGTCGATTCATATTCCTACTCCTAGTAGCCCACATTTTTCTTTATTTCACATATTTATTACCCATTTTACCACTTTTACAAATAGGTACCTTTTTAGGTGTTTTCATGCAAAATCACTTTGTAAAATATGTTTATCACACATCAAGCTTTCATATGCATGTCATACATAGGTAAATTTTTGAACATAAACTCTACTTCAAAATAAGGGTAGAAATGGATAGATCATGCTTCAAGGATCTCAAAAATGCAAAAAACATTAAAAACGGGCTTGGAAGTACTTACAATTGATAAGTCATAATTTATACATATTTTTATCCCATGCTTCGCATATTTTTGAATGAATTATCATCAGATTCGTGGAATTCAATGCTCCATATCCTTTAATTTCATGTTTCATACTTAGGTGAGCATAGGAGAGTAAAAAGAGCGAGAAACGGACCAAAAATGGAGAAAATGGGTCAACGTAGGAAATCAACACGGCCTGGACTTCCTCACACGGATAGTTCACATGCTCGTGTCTATTTAACAGATTGCAACACGACCTAAGTCACCTCACACGGGCGTGTCCCTGTCGAGCCCAAGTCTAGTCCGATTCGGAAAAGGCCACTCTTGAGGATTTTGAAGCATTCTAAAGCCTATATAAACACCCTAGGAGGTACCTAGAGAGGACACACGGAGTAGGAGGAAAGGAATTAATCGAAGAAAGCCAATTGATCCAACTCAGAAGCCGGATTCTCCTTCAAGACTAAAGATCTCCTTTTAATTTCCTTCAGGGGCTTTTCGGTTTTCTTTATGTTTTGTTATTATTCTTCTGAGATGTTTCCTTTTACACTTATGAACTAAATCCCCTAAATACCTAAGGGGAATAAAACCTAAGACAGATCCTGTTATTATTTTCTGAATTATATGATAAATACTTGATTTGTTCTTAATTATGTGTTCTTAATTCTTGTCTTAATATTCCAGGATGTTGATTCAAGTATTGATGTGCTTATTCAGAGGAGAAAAAGTCTCTGTCTAAGAGTAGATCTAGCATAATTAAGCGGAGTTGATTTCACCCCTAGACATAGGGCGACATAAATCTGCCGAATTAGGGTCAAACCTAATAAGGGAATCCATAGATCGAGTTAATACAACACTAGGGGTTTTAATTAGAAATAGATTTCAATTAATCAACCTAGGGTTAGACATTGTTAGTCTCGAGAGAGATAATAATATAACTTAGGAATTTCTACGGATCAAGTCAAGTGAACAAATCGTCTGGTTCAGAGTCAAGTAACAAGTGAAGTCTAGGTGGATTTTTCCCTTAGGTATTGTCTAAATCAATCAGTTTTCCCAAAAGTATTTCCCCAATTTACTTCCTGTGCATTCTTAGTTTAGTTAATTAGTTTAGATAAAAAAATCCCTTTATTTTTAGGCTAGATAATAAAAAGAAGGTTAATACTAGTACTTTTAGTTCCTGTGGGTTTGACATTCTGGTCTTGTTATAAACTATACTACTGTTCGATATGTGCGCTTGCCTTCATCGTGATAATAGTTAGTTTTCAAGTACGATCAATCATAAATATAAAACTTATCACGCACATCAAGTTTTTGGCGTCGTTGCCTGGAAACTAAGATATTAAGAACGCTTAATTTTTATTACTTTAGCAATTTATTTTATTGCAATTTAATTTTTATTTTAATTTTTGTTTATATCACTACATTTTCTTTTATTTACTTCTGGCAGGTTTTTATAGTTTATGACTAGAAGAAACCCGTCAGGACCATTACTTTTTGGCAATAAGATTGAAAGCACAGCTCGCAGAAACAAAAGAGAAATAAGGCAAAACCTAAGAAACATAAAGGACAAGAGGAAGATATCCATAATACAACCGAGGAGATGGCTGAAAATCAAAATAATCAGCTTCCTCCTGTGGTTTCTACAGATCTAATAAATCAGAATCCTGTTCCTCGTACTATGTATGATTATGCTAAACCTTCTTTAACAGGAGCCGAATTGAGTGTAGTTAGACCTACTATTGCTACAAATAATTTTGAACTGAACCTAACACAATTCAAATGATATAACAGTTTGTTCAATTTGATGGTTTGCAGGATGAGGATCCAAATACTCATTTGGTGAATTCTCTGGAGTTTTGCGACACATTTAAGATCATTGGCATTTCTGATGATTCCATTCGCCTTCGGTTATTTCCCTTTTCATTTAGGAATAATGCTAAACAGTGGTTGAACTCATTACCACGAGGGTCAATCACTACTTGGGAACAAATGACTGAAAGGTTTTTACTTAAATATTTTCTGCCGGATAAAACGGCTAAGTTGAGGAATGATGTCTCTTTTTTTGTACAGATGGATCTAGAAACACTCTATGATGCATGGGAGAGATACAAGGACCTATTACGAAGGTGCCCTCACCATGGGTTACCTTTATGGTTACAGGTTCAGACTTTTTATAACGGTGTGAACCCCTCAACTAGACAACTCATTGACGCAGCCCCCGGTGGAACTTTAAACAACAGAACACCTGAAGGGGCTTATGAATTTATTGAAGAGATGTCACTGAATAACTATCAGTGGCAAGTTATGAGAACAAAGCCAACAAAAGCAGCCGGTGTTTTCAACCTCGACACGGTTACTCTGCTATCTAACTAGGTAGAACTGTTAAATAAAAAGATTGACGGTTTGTATGGTTCTACACAGGTACATCCAGTGATGAGGTGCGACTCTAATGGAGGAGGAGTACACACAAAATATCAATCCTTCAACCTTAGCACCGAGGAAGAACAAGTTCAATATATGGGTAATAATAATTCTAGATCTCAAAATAACCCATATAGTAACACTTATAATACAGGTTGGAGGAACCATCCCAATTTCTCATGGGGTGGTCAAGGAAATCAAAGGCCACAACATCCCCCAAGTTTTCAACAACCACCTTACCAGCAGGAAAAGAAGCCGAACCTTGAGGAGATACTAACGAAATTTATCTCAGTGTCAGAGACTCGTTTTCAGAATACCAAGACAGCACTTAAGAATCAACAAGCATTGATTTAGGGGCTCGAAACCCAGATAGGCCACCTCGACAAACTAGTTTCTAAATGACCACAAGGTAGCTTGCCGAGTAATACTGAATCGAACCCAATGGAACAACTCAATACGATTACCGTTCGAGATAAGGAAAGGTTAGTTGAACCTAAACCAAAACCGAGGCAAGGAATTATGGTAAGTAAAGGTAAAGGTGAGACGGACCACAATGAGCAAAAATCGGTAAGTAGAGAGTACAAACCTTGTATGCCATACCCTAGTGCGACAATGAAAGACCACACGGATGAACAATTTGGTAAATTCCTTAAACTATTAAAGAAATTACACATAACTTACCGTTTATTGAAGCTCTTTCGTAGATGCTGGACGCAGTTAAATTCTTAAAGGAGCTTCTAGAAAATAAACGAAAGTTGGATAAGGCGTCACATGTAGAGTTGAACGTAGTTTGCTCAGCCGTTCTACAAAATAAGCTACCCAACAAGTTGAAAGGTCCAGGGAGTTTTACGATTCCTTGTTTAATTGGTAATTTGAACGTGAACAATGCATTGGCTGATTTAGGGGTGAGCATTAATGTTATGCCTTATAAAATTTTTAAACAACTAGGTCTTGGGAAACCCAAACAAACTAGGATGAGCATTCAATGGGCTGATAAAACCATTAGATTTCTTAGGGGTCTCATTGAAGATGTTCTTGTGAAAATTGATAAATTTATATACCCAGTAGACTTTTTTGTTCTAGATATGGAAGAGGATACTAACATACCGTTGATTTTAGAACGACCCTTTTTAGCAACTATTAGAACCATTATTGATGTTGGTACAGGTGAACTCACACTTCGTGTGGGTGATGAAACAATCACTCTTCAAGCTCGTAATTTGAATAACACATTGAATATTGAGGGTGGTTGTATAAATCATGCTACTAATACTAATCATGTGGTGCAACCTTCTTTGCGGGAAACGCGTTCGAAGAGCATTCATGAGCCATGTTCAAGTAAAAACAAAAGACCAATCTATGGAGAACGAAGACTTTTGGTCGATTAACTAGATGAATGGCGAACACCTGTAAAGGAGAAACCAAAAGCATACGTAAAATCGAAGCGACACTACAATGAACATAGGGATGAAATAAAGCAAATTAAAGTTGGGAACAAAGTATTATTAGATGAAAATGATCCCCGATTTGCTACTCTAGAGTACAATACGGACAGAACGCCTCCTTTCATGGTAATGAACATCTTCCCACATGGTACATTCGAGGTAACACATACTGTATTCGAAACTTTTAAGGTAAATAATACTTGACTCAGACCTTATTTTGATAAAGTTAATAGTAGAGGTGAGGAGTCTCAACTCCTCAATCCACCATAATCACACAAAATTGAGGTAAGTCGAGCTTAGACTATAAATAAGCACTTCTCGATAGGCAACCCGAGCACTAACAGTGTTGATTTCTTTATAATTTTAGTTTTTAAGATCTAAATCATTAACTGAGTCCTTAAACATAGATTTTTCAAATCCACACGGCCAAGCACACGGGAGTGCCTTAGGCAGTGCTCATACCACGGGCGAAGACACGGTGGTGCGATACGGCCATGTGAAAACAGAGTAAATTTTTCATAAAACACGGGATTCGATACGTTTCCACGACCGTGCGACATGGCCGTGGGCAATTCTACCAAATCAACACCGACGTGTGACACACCCTTGTTTAAAGCCGTGGTAGAAACTGAGAAATTAACACGGGCATATGACACGCCCGTGCCCATCACCAGTGGTCGAACCTATCAAAATGACACGAGCGTGCGCATACATACACAGGCGTGGGAGAAGCGAACAAAGCAGGACACAGCCGTGTGCACCAACACGCCCAAAGAACACGGGCGTGGCCCAAATTTCAGACGCGCCCAAATTTGAAAATCAAGAAACACACGAGCTGAAATAAGGGCACACTGGCGTGCCCCACAGCCATGTGCCCCAATATCTATATAAACCCTCACTATTCATCACCCCCTTCCTCAATACCCTAACCCTAGCCGCCGCAATCTTCTTCCCCTACCGACCGGTCACCCCCTAACTCTCCTTTCTTCTTCCATTTTCTTCCTCCTCATACACCATTTCCCCTTTCTTTTCTATTTTCTCCCTTCTTCTCACCCTTGCAAGCCCCCATTGCGAACCACACGGCCTCACTACCCATGCTCGTGGCTGACCCATACCCCCACCATCACGCCGTCGCTCCTCTGGCCATCAATCCTCCACTAACAGTTTTCTCTTTTTTTTCATTTTCTTTGGATGCTTACTATCATGACTTTATTACTTACATTTTGCTACTAATTGCTTATCATAACATTCTCATTCTTAGGATCTATTTCATCCATTTGTCATAAAATTTATGTCATCAAGTTAGACTTGTTAGTGTCATTAGTTTGGTTGGATTTGTTAGTTTAACTATATTCATGGTTAATTCTTGAATTTGTTAGCATATGTTATTTTCCTCGTTATTCTTGTAGATACACCATGTCAAACCCACGAGGGAAAAAGACTGTCGTCCCCACCTTGAGGAAGCGAAAAGGACCAGATCCTCCTCGGGTCCTACTAACAAGGTGCGCCACCTTTTCCTACAGTTTCCCTTGGGACCCCAGGAGGAAATTTTTCAGATACTATAGGCTCGACCCTTAGGTGTCAGCCGTTGCATTGATTGGACCACCCTAGAGCAGATCCAACTCGCTGACGCACTTCGGGCTCTCCTGACGACTGACCCGTGGGGGATTTTTTTCGAGATTGTTGAGCTAACTTACCTCGAGCTCACACTCGAACTCTGTTCAACTTTCCATCTTCAAGTCGTTATGATAGAGTTCGATGATCCTGGAATGGTCTAGTTCCATCTCAGCGGTTTAGTTCACCAGTTGAGTGTGCCTGAATTCTGAGCCACGTTAGGACTATACACGAAGGAGTTCATGGATGACGATGACTTCGCCAGCCTCCATCGCCACATCCACTACTCTCCTTCAAACTGCTGGAGGGTCCTTGTCCCTGCTTCAGCCACCTATAACCCTATTCGCTCCAAGGCATCGGCTCTCGCCCCATCCCTGAGATACCTACACGCCATCCTAGCCCACACCCTGACAGGATGGTGAGAGAGCATCGGCATCGAAAACACTAACGACGCCTATTTTTTATGGAGCATGATGCATGGGCACGTATTCAACCTCGCCTATTTCATTGCCCTCGCCATTCGCATCAGACGGAGTGGCATAGGAAAAGAGTCATTTCCATCGGCCCTTATGTGACTCGCCTGGCGCAGTACTTCGGTCTTCTCAACATGGTGACACAAGCATCCTCTCTCACACTCATCGGTCAGATGTCCCCACAGGGCATCTCGAGTATGCTCCACATGAGGATGATCGAGCGACGACGTGGATTTGATCCTCCTTAATACCGCCTCGTCCAGTCAGCCGAGCAGGAGGACCCAGGACATTACTGATGATGTCCCTCCACCTCATGAGGATCCACCCTCTCAACCACCACCTATTCATCGACCAGTTCATGCGCTGGCTTCACTTTCTGACATTTCTAAGTGCCTTACTCGATTCGAGCTGCAATGTTTTCAGCACTTTGATCACATTGATGCAACCTTACATCAAATTTGTCAACATCTTCGCATTTCATCGCCACCTCCACCTGGTGAACCATCTGGCAATGAAGATTTTTGATGACTTTTATTTATTATTTCTATGGTTTTATTTTTATTTTTATTTGTTTTTAACTTACTTTTTATTTTATTTTATTTTATTTTATTTTATTTTATTTTATTTTATTTCTCTTTAATACTATTTTTACTTCATCTTTAGGTTTTATAATTTATATCCAGTAATTTATATTTTCGACCATTTCTTTATGAGTAATCATGTTACTTTATATTTCCTAAAGAGTTAATGATTCTATCGCAGTTATGAAGAGCTCCAAAGCTCACTATTACTTAGGAATTTGCTACTCCACTGGAAAAGGTTCTCCATGACTGCCATTTCCTGCTCGACCATGACCATAGCTACCACCAAATATAATATTCTTTTGGCACAGGATTTGTGGACTAACGAACCTCTACCACAACCGGAGTATCCTCCTCCAATCTCACACTTGCCTTACTTGACTACTCTCCATAAATCTAATTCAAGGATTCCATTTAACATTCAGGAAGTTTCACCTCTCTCCCTATCTTATGATCTTATATCTATATTTTTCAGTAAATCTATCTTTGTACATTGAGGACAATGTACATCTTAAGTGTGAGGGGATTATTTATATCATTATTAGAAAAATCCATGAATTTTATCTTATTCTCACGTGACTCACTCATATCACTATTAGAATAAATTTTGATTAATTTATAATTTTTATTGATATGTTTTGAATTAAAACATAGGCATTTATTTATTGATTGTTTAAACTTTAAAGAATTAGATATTCAAGCATGATAAGTTGATTTTTGAAAATTAAAATTTCTAGGTTGTTTCCCTCAGTTTAGGTATTATCTTGATTTGAAATTCACAGGATTAACATCAAAGAGCCATAATTTTTGTGAGATCTTGAGCCTTTAGAGCATATTCTAACATCTCGAAAAAGGGCCTAAATGGAATAGTGTTGCGAAACCGCAAATCTGAAATAGAAAAGTTTATTTCGATTAATTTTTATGATTTACCAAGTGATTAGATGCATGTGTTAGACTATTGATAAGAAATTTTATAGATTCCATGTTTAATTTGCCTATTAGGGCTTATTTGCAGAAGTTGCTGTAACAGCCCGATTTAGGGCCTAAACGGAACGATGGTTTTAGAACCACGAATTCGAAGTCAAAAAATTTATTCCGATTAAGTTTTAAGGTTTATTTATTGATTAAAATATTGTGTAAAAATATCGTTAAGTAATTTTCTAATAAAGTGCTTAATTGGACTTTTAGGACTAAATTGCAAAAGTTGCAAAATATGTGTTCTAATTCATAAGTACTTGATTGAAATGGGGGTTTAAAGAGGAGGTCCTTAAATGGTAATTAGACCATTATATTTTGTTTGGACAAAAATGGGCATGAATAGGACAAAATTTTAAAGAAAGGCCCTTAAGGGCATTTTAGTCATTTGGTAATTAAAAGAAATAAAAAGGGAAAATAAAGCCAAAATTGACTCATCTTTTTCATGGAGGCTGAAATTAGCATGGGGGAAGCCATGGATAGGGTTTTCAAGCTTTCCAAGCTCAATAGTAAGCCCGTTCTAGCCCCGTTTTTCAAGTTCTTTACGATTTTAGAATCCCGGTAACTTGATTAAGCTTATTCTAGCAATAATTTAAGCTAGGGTTCATATTTGGAAAAATACCCATAGGTGAAATGTATTTATTTTGATGTTTTATGGTAGTATATGAAGGCTGATATTATGTTAAACAGCTTTTGCTAAGCGGTTTTAAGCAAAAAATGAGTAAAACGGCTTAATCGGTAAAAGTTGTTATTATTTATAACTATGTGTTAGAGTGAGAATTTGATGTTACCATAGAAGGGAAAAATGATCACTATATCATTAAACATAAGAATAAGGGATGAAGTTTAATTCCTGAGCCTAGGGGCAAAAGTGTAAATATGCAAAAGTTTAGGGGCAAAATTATAATTATTCCAAAGTTTGAGTTAAGGACTGTTTTGAATAGTACTTTAATTAAATAAGTAAAATATGATGTTTTAGATCCCGAAAAATGAGATTTGAATCTAGAATGGGAGAAAAATTAAAAATCGAGAAAGTTGGTAAAATGGCCGTTTTAGTATCGAGGTAAGTTCATATGTATAATAAGCATTAATTTATGCATGTTTCAATGTAAAATTGATATATTTACTATGATTGTCGAGGTGTTGAAAGTAAGTATAATTATGATGATTTAAATGTTCAATATTAATTCTACATGGAAATGAGAAAGTATGTAAGTTTGTATGTAAATAATACATTATCTTTATTATGTTTTTGTATTTCAGCATATTTTATGTATTGTAGCTGATTTTTGAATCATAATTGACTATTGGAAGTATGGAATCAAGTATTAGAAAGAGAGAGAAATCCCGGTTGAACCTTCGGAAAGATTGGATGATACAGATGTATGTAGCTAGGTCACATGTATGGTGCTGAGTGCACATCATGTGTACAAGAGAGCTACGAGACATTATGATGTAGCTAGGTCGCATGGGTGATACTATGTGTACACCATGTAGACAAGAGAGCTACGGGATATATGTAGCTAGGTCACATGCGTGGTTCCAGGTGAAGGACACCATGTAGACAAGAGAGCTACGAGATAAACTGGCTAGGTCACATGGGTGGTACTAAGTGTTCACCATGTGTACAAGAGAGCCAAAATTATGTGTACAATCGAGCTAGGTCACATGAGTGGTGCTAAGTGAAGGCCACTATGTGTACAAGAGAGCTTCGATTTTAAAGGTGGGCTGTGTGCGATACCATTGCGTACCTGTTATTATTCCGAAGCGTTCAACTGGGAAATTGATTAAATGAAATTGTGTATGACTTTGTGATGATAAGCGTAAGTATATACGTGTGTAACTTATGAGCAATATGCTCGATATGTGATCGGAAATTGGAAAGATTGTTATGGGAAAGTGATGAATGCAATTCAAGTGTGAAAGATCAAAATTGACAATTAAACTGTTCTGGATAGTTGCAGTGACGTGAATCTAAAAATTTACCAAATATAGTAGAAATTGAACTGAGACTGAATAAGATATCAAATTAGAGCTTAATGAGTCTATTTTCATATAACAGAAACAGAGCAAGCAAAGGAGTTCTATATTATGAGATATTTAAGTTTTTGAGAGACTGGTTCAGAATGACTACGTGATCCCCTGTTCTGACTTGGAAAAATCATTAAAAATTGTAAAAAAAATAATTAGGGGATGTAATTTATATGCTTTGAAATTCTGAATGAGTCTAGTTTCAAATGAAATAAATGATAACATCCTTTAAATTCTGTACAAGGAGAAAATTTATTCGTAGTGAAGAGTAGTCAGAACAGTTGAGCAGTGAAACAGGGGTAAGTTCAATGAATAAACTGTACTAATTGGATAGACCAAAAATTTTGAAAATTTTATGGTAAGAATATATGTGAATCTAGTTTCAAGTAAAATTAACAATTTGTAATTTTGAGATCTATAGCTCTAGAAATAAATAATTTAGTTGCTGGTACTAGGCTAGACAGCTTATTTTGAACCTGTTTATGATTGTAATAGTAAAAGTATATGTGTTTGTGATGGTAATATTCCGGGAACATATTGTGACTTTGTTTAAAAGTATGATAATGTATTGTTTATTAATATTTACATACTTACTTACTAAGCTATAATGCTTACTCCCTTCCTTTCTTTTTTCCTATAGTGTCGCAAATGTTAGCTCGAGTTGGAGGTCGCCGGAGGTTAAATCACACTATCAAACTATTGATCGATATATAAAGGTTTAAAGTATTTTAAGTCTTTCGCATGTATGGAGACTCGTTTAATTGTTATTAAGTTTCTAGGAATTGGCTTAAAATACTGACCTATGTTATTTGAAGGTCTTTATTGTATAAAGTCATTTAATATAGATAGTCTTGATTATGTTATTAATTAAATGATGCAATTTATGAATGTGCATGCTTGCCTATGTGTGTGGTTGAATTAAAGCATGATATGGGCCTTGTAAGCTCCTTTTAAGGGACAGCTTGAATGTGTTTGAAAAAGTTTTAAATTAGAGTGAAACTATGAATCGGTTTTTATACAATGATTAGTGATTAAGTCTGGTAATGCCTCGTACCCTGTTCCAGAGTCAAACACGGGTAAGGGGTGTTACATTTAGTGGTATCAGAGCTATGGTTTAGTTGGTTCTCGGACTTACCTAGTATGTGTAGGAGTTAAGCTATACATGCCATATTACTACCTGTGATCGTGTGATGCCTCCCAATCCAGATGAAATAGTTTTGTTGAGACAGAAGTGTTTTCCAACCGAGCTACCATCGACAGTGTAAAAAGGTGTTAAGTAAGTTCGTATAATTTGGTGGATATATTGGTGTACTTAAATTGATCTTGGCGACTTGTGATGATATGTGTGAGATCAAGTGTAAAATTAAATAGACATAAGTGGAGAAATATGGAAAAGTGAAAAGAAACGAAAGTCTACCTCGTTATAAACTCATCCATGTTCGTTTGACATTGACATGATATTATGTGTCTAACTTATTTGACTAAGTGAATGTGATAAATAGATTTGCTCAAATTTTGGAATGTATGTTTGAGTGCATTTGTTTTAAAATATGAATATGTATGTAAGTCTGTCTAAAATGAATTATATAACTGTGATAATATTAAGATGAAATGAGACTCGTAAAAGGTAAGAGTACTAGTTCATGATGTTTATGTGATAATGAATGAGTTGTGAATAAGAATTTCTTTTGGAATATGAAAGATGAGATGAAGGGAAAGTTTATATTATGATAAGTGTACATGTTGATTGGCAATTGTGTGATGCTATGAGTGTAACTTGTGAAATTAAATGAATGTTATGAGTAATTCTATTTGAGAATTATGAACGCATGTATAAGTGTATTTGTTTGTATAAGATGATAGGAGGGTTGTGTAAAATGAATATGCATGTTGAGTTATTTGAAGCAAATTATATATATATTGATGAGTGTTAAGTTATATGCATGAATATATAAGAGGCAAGTTAGAAGTGTTACAGCCTCGCCCCCTTCCAATAAGATTAAGTGATGAGAATGGTTTAATAAATGAACTCAGTTGCAGAAAAGATGTCAGGTTAATATGAAGATTTTCTGAATTCTGAAATGTTACAGTTAAAGAAAGATTAGACTTAGTTAATTAACTCATCCAGGTATGATGCTTAAAGTATATGATTGCTGGATTTTTTTTAAAAAAATAAATTTTGATTGTGAATGAGATAATGTGGATTTAGTAATGATAAAATTAGACAGAAGAATAATGATTGAGTTGTATTAATAGCTGAACGCAGAGTTTTGGGTTAAAAAAAAAGTGAAAGCAAATGTGAGAATTGGAAATAGTTTTCGGTTAATATAGAGGTCATACCGAGTTGAAACTTAGTTATATTGGATTTCAATTTGATAGTGGGATGATTTTGAAAGTACTGCTTTGAATAAAATTTGTTTGGAGATGTTTACGAAATTTTGAGAAAAGATATTGAATCTTTTTACCGGTAAGATTTTCGGGGACGAAAATCCCTAAAGAGGGGAGAAATGTAACATCTCGAAATAGGGCCTAAATGGAATAGTGGTTGCGAAACCATAAATCTGAGATAGAAAAGTTTATTTCGATTAATTTTTATGATTTACCAAGTGATTAGATGCATGTGTTAGAGTATTGATAAGAAATTTTATAGATTGCATGTTTAATTTGCCTATTAGGGCTTATATGCAGAAGTTGCTATAACAACCCGATTTAGGGCCTAAACGGAACGATGGTTTTAGAATCACGAATTCAAAGTCAAAGAATTTATTTCGATTAAGTTTTAAGATTTATTTATTGATTAAAATATTGTGTAAAAATATTGTTAAGTAATTTTACTGATATAGTGCTTAATTGGACTTTTAGGACTAAATTGCAAAAGTTGCAAAATATGTGTTCTAATTCATAAGTACTTGATTGAAATGGGGGTTTAAAGAGGAGGTCCTTAAATGGTAATAAGACCATTATATTTCATTTGGACAAAAATGGGCATGAATAGGACAAAATTTTAAAGAAAGGCCTTAAGGGCATTTTAGTCATTTGGTAATTAAAAGAAATAAAAAGGGAAAATAATGCCAAAATTGACTCATCTTTTTCATGGAGGCCGAAATTAGCATGGGGGAAGCCATGGCTAGGGTTTTCAAGCTTTCCAAGCTCAATAGTAAGTCTGTTCTAGCCCCGTTTTTCAAGTTCTTTACGATTTCGAAATCCCGGTAACTTGATTAAGCTTATTCTAGCAATAATTTAAGCTAGGGTTCATATTTGGAAAAATACCCATAGGTGAAATGTATTTATTTTGATGTTTTATGGTAGAATATGAAGGCTGAAATTATGTTAAACAACTTTTGCTAAGCGGTTTTAAGCAAAAATGAGTAAAACGGCTTAATTAGTAAAAGTTGTTATTGTTCATAACTATGTGTTAGAGTGAGAATTTGATGTTGGCATAGAAGGGAAAAATGATCATCATGTCATAAAACATAAGAATAAGGGATGGAGTTTAATTCCCGAGCCTAGGGGCAAAAGTGTAAATATGCAAAAGTTTAGGGGCAAAATTATAATTTTTCCAAAGTTTGAGTTAAGGACTGTTTTGAATATTACTTTAATTAAATAAGTAAAATATGATGTTTTAGATCTCGGAAAACGAGATTTGAATCTAGAATGGGAGAAAAATCGAAAATTGGGAAAGTTGGTAAAATGGCCGTTTTAGTATCGAGGTAAGTTCATATGTATAATAAACATTAATTTATGCATGTTTTAATATAAAATTGATATATTTACTATGATTGCTGAGGTGTTGAAAGTAAGTATAATTATGATGATTTAAATGTTCAATATTAATTCGACGTGGAAATGAGAAAGTATATAAGTTTGTATGTAAATAATACATTATCTTGATTATGTTTTTGTATTTCAGCATATTTTATGTATTGTAGCTGATTTTTGAATCATAATTGACTATTGGAAGTATGGAATCAAGTATTAGAAAGAGAGAGAAATCCCGGTTGAACCTTCGGAAAGATTGGATGATACAGATGGTATGTAGCTAGGTCACATGTATGGTACTGAGTGCACATCATGTGTACAAGAGAGCTACGAGACATTATGATGTAGCTAAGTCGCATGGGTGATACAATGTGTACACCATGTAGACAAGAGAGCTACGGGATATATGTAGCTAGGTCGCATGCGTGGTTCCAAGTGAAGGACACCATGTAGACAAGAGAGCTACGAGATAAACTGGCTAGGTCACATGGGTGGTACTAAGTATTCACCATGTGTACAAGAGAGACAAAATTATGTGTACAATCGAGCTAGGTCACATGAGTGGTGCTAAGTGAAGGCCACTATGTGTACAAGAGAGCTTCGATTTTAAAGGTGGGCTGTGTGCGATACCATCGCATATCTATTATTATTCCGAAGCGTTCAACTGGGAAATTGATTAAATGAAATTGTGCATGACTTTGTGATGATAAGCATAAGTATATACGTGTGAAACTTATAAGCAATATGCTCGATATGTGATTGGAAATTGGAAAGATTGTTATGGGAAAGTGATGAATGCAATTCAAGTGTGAAAGATCAAAATTGACAATTAAACTGTTCTGGATAGTTGCAGTGACGTGAATCTAAAAATTTACCAAATATAGTAGAAATTGAACCAGAGACTGAATGAGATATCAAATTAGATCTTAATGAGTCTATTTTCATATAACAGAAACAAACCAAGCAAAGGAATTCTATATTGTGAGATATTTAAGTTTTTTGGAGACTGGTTCAGAATGACTACGTGATCCCCTGTTCTGACTTGGAAAAATCATTAAAAATTTTACAAAAATTATTAGGGGATATAATTTATTTTCTTGAAATCCTGAATGAGTCTAGTTTCAAATGAAATAAACTATAACATCCTTTAAATTTTTTACAAGGAGAAAATTGATTCGTAGTGAAGAGTGGTCAGAACAGTTGAGCAGTGAAATAGGGGTAAGTTCAATGAATAAACTGTACTAATTGGATAGACCAAAAATTCTGAAAATTTTATGGTAAGAATATATGTGAATCTAGTTTCAAGTGAAATTAACAATTTGTAATTTGGAGTTCTGTAGCTCTAGAAATAAATAATTTAGTTGCTGGTACTCTGCTAGACAGCTTATTTTGAACCTGTTTATGATTGTAATAGTGAAAGTATGTGTGTTTGTGATGGTAATATTCCAGGAACATATTGTGACTTTGTTTAAAGTATGATAATGTATTTTTTATTATTATTTACATACTTACTTACTAAGCTATAATGCGTGCTCCCTTCCTTTCCTTTTTCTTATAGTGTCGCAAATGTTAGCTCGAGTCGGAGGTCGCCGAAGATTAAATCACACTATCAAACTATTGATCGATATATAAAGGTTTTAAAGTATTTTAAGTCTTTGGCATGTATGGAGACTTGTTTAATTGTTATTAAGTTGCTAGGAATTGGCTTAAAATACTGACCTATGTTATTTGAAGGTCACTATTGTATAAAGTCATTTAATGTAGATAGTCTTGATTATGTTATTAATAAAATGATGCAATTTATGAATGTGCATGCTTGCCTATGTGTGTGGTTGAATTAAAGCATGATATAGGCCTTGTAAGCTCTTTTTAAGGGACAGCTTGAATGTGTTTGAAAAATTTTTAAATTAGAGTGAAATTATGAATCGGTTTTTATACGATGATTAGTGTTTAAGTCCGGTAATGGCTCGTGCCTTGTTCCGGCGTCAAACACGGGTAAGGGGTGTTACACATGTATTATTTCTTTCATGCTCACTTCAATTGTTTCTATGAGTGCGTCAATATTGATTTGTTATTCTAGAACTTGCTTCGATTATGCATGTCAAGACCACACCATTTGGTTTGATATGTCGAGATGATAAAGGCACTTAGGTTTAACCTACTTACTCCATAAAAGTCTACCCTTATAATTAACCCTTAGTCAACCCCATTGAGCTTAACAAGCTATTCATTGATTTACCCTCAATATTAAGCCATAACCCATTATTGTTGAAATCCCCTCATCTGATCCTTATTTTTATCGAGATTTGATTTGAATAAATTACTTAGCTATGTTTTATTTTTGATAGTTAGCAAAGTTCTATGTTATTTTGATTTGTTCTAAAAAAACATACATACATATTAGTAGTAACTTTTTGTTTTTGAGCTTAAGTATTTAATTCCATATCCCATGAAGAAAAGCTCAATTCTAGGATCTTCTAATTAGGAATGTAATTTATCAGTTTTAGTATTTTTCTAGTTAGGTAATTTTTCAATTAAATCTTGATTCTAACCTTTTCTTTTAGCTTGTGACCACACCCCTTAACCAAAGCCACATTACAACCCTCTAAAGACCTTTTGATTGATGAATCATCTCAATATATAGTGGTGAAGATTTGATTTTCACTCAAGTCTATGGTAATAACTTTTCATATTGACTGTTGAGTGCTAAATTTCTTTTTCTTAAACACCTCAAGTGATTTGAGTGAATCTTTAGTAAGGATGTGAAACTCTGTGATATTTTGAATCAAAGGTGATTACTTAGATGAGGGGAGACACCTATGTTTTCGTGATAAAATGCTCAACTTGGGAATGTTTGAAACTTTGATGTTCTTCGAGTTAAATTTTCAATGTATGATTACTTATGGATTATTTTGAGATACTATTGATGAGAATTATAAGTTGAGAAGAATTTATTTTGATTATGAGCTGAGGATTTTGCTTGAGGATAAGCAAACGCTTAAGTGTGGGGGTATTTGATAAGTCGTAATTTATACATATTTTTATCCCATGCTTAGCATATTTTTGGATGAATTATCATCAGATTTTTGGAATTCGATGCTCCTCATCCTTTAATTTCATGTTTCATACTTAGGTGAGCATAGGAGAGTAAAAAGAACTAGAAACGGGCCAAAAACGGAGAAAATGGGTCAATGTGGGAAATCAACACGGCCTGGACTTCCTCACACGAGTAGTTCACACGCCTGTGTCTATTTAACAAATTGCAACATGACCTAAGTCACCTCACACGGGCGTGTCCCTGTCGAGCCCAAGTCTAATTCTATTCGGAAAAGGCCACTCTTAAGGGTTTTGAAGCATTCTAAAGCCTATATAAACACCCCCGGAGGTACCTAGAGAGGACACACGGAGTAGGAGGAAAGGAATTACTCGAAGAAAGTCGATCGATCCATCTCAGAAGCTGGATTCTCCTTCAAGACTGAAGATCTCCCTTCAATTTCCTTCAGGGGTTTTTGGGTTTTCTTTATGTTTTGTTATTATTCTTCTGAGATGTTTCCTTTTACACTTATGAACTAAATCCCCTAAATACCAAAGGGGAATGAAACCTAAGACGGATCTTGTTATTATTTTCTGAATTATATGATAAATACTTGATTTGTTCTTAATTATGTGTTCTTAATTCTTGTCTTAATATTCCAGGATATTGATTCAAGTATCGTTGTGCTTATTCAGAAGAGCAAAAGTCCCTGTCTAAGAGTAGATCTAGCATAATTAAGCGAAGTTGATTGCACCCCTAGACATAGGGCAACATAAATCTACCGGATTAGGGTCAAACCTAATAAGGGAATTCATAGATCGAGTTAATGCAACACTAGGGGTTTTAATTAGAAAGAGATTTCAATTAATCAACCAAGGGTTAGACATTGTTAGTCTCGAGAGAGATAATAATATAACTTAGGGATTTCTACGGATCAAGTCAAGTGAATAAATCGTCTGGCTCAAAGTCAAGTAACAAGTGAAGTCTAGGTGGATTTTTCCCTTGGGTATTGTCTAAATCAATCAGTTTTCCTAAAAGTATTTCCCCAATTTACTTCATGTGCATTCTTAGTTTAGTTAATTAGTTTAGATAAAACAAATCCCCTTATTTTTAGGCTAGATAATAAAAAGAAGGTTAATACTAGTATTTTTAGTTCCTGTGGGTTCGACATTCCGGTCTTGCTAACTCTACAACTGTTGATAGGTGCGCTTGCCTTCATTGTGATAATAGTTAGTTTTCAAATACGATCAGTCATAAATATAAAACTTATCACGCACATCAACAATCAAGCTTGAAAAGTTGAAAAACCCTAGCTATGGAGGCCACCTAAATTTCGACACTTAGGGAGGAAGATGGACATGAATTTTGCTTCTTTTTCCCTTTTTATTCTTTCAATTACTAAATGACCAAAATGCCCTTAAGGCTTTTTCTTTCAAATTTTTCCTATTCATGCCCATTTTTGTCCAAAATTTTAGAACTTGGTTAAATTGTTATTTAAGACCTTCTAATTTATAATCCATAGCAATTTCATGCTAAAAGCTTCTAGAACTCAAGTTTGCAACTTATTCAATTTAGTCCCTAACTTCAAATTGGACACTTTAGGCATAAAATTTCTTCATGAAAATTTCACACAAACATGCAATCATATCATGGATCATCAAATAATCATAAAATAATTATTTCTACTTTGGATTTGTGGTCCCAAAACCACTTTTCGACTAAACCCTAATTTGGGATGTTACAATGGGGTTCAATCTCCTTTGCTGCTCAATAAAATTGTCATGGCAGTCTTCCAGCAAAATTTTGTGCATGCAGAGTGTCAGGCTGATTCCTTTAATATTTGTGATTGTCCAACTTAATGCCTTTTTGGATTTCTTAAGCACAGCTAACAACTTAACCTATTGTTCATCAGTCAGCTCAATAGACACAACCACGAGTAGCGTGTTATCCTTTCCTAAATATGTGTACTTTAACTGTGAAAGTAGAGGTTTTAACTCTAAGGTGGTTGGTTCTTCTATGGAAAATTTAGAAGCACTAAAAGTTCTAGAAGATAAATCTAATGTGTCAAACCTCTTTCCAGGTCTATCTACAATTAGTTTGGGTTCCAACAACTCATTGTAGTGTCCTAATGGCTTTTCCTCATCAATATCAATTGAATTTGATTCACTATGCTCTTTTTCATGGTATTCTTTCTCAAATTCTTCCTCCACAACGTAATCTAACAAACTGACAGCATGACACTCTTCGATATCATCAGCACATTTTAGAGCCATGAAAACATTAAAAGTGATTTGTTGATCGTTCACCCTCAGTTAATTCCCCCTTTTAAACATCAATCACAGTCTTACCTGTTGCAAGGAAAGGTCTACCCAGAATAATAGGCACATCTTTGTCAGTTTTATAGTCTAACACAATGAAATCAGTAGGAAAAATGAATTTATCTACCCTTACCAAGACATCCTCGATTTTACCTTCTAGGTGTGCATATGATCAATCTGCCAATTGCAAGGTTACAGTTGTAGGTTTTACTTCACCAATTCCTAGCTTTTTGAACACAAACATGGGCATAAGATTTATGCTCGCTCCTAAATCACATAGGGCCTTCCTAACATATTGCTTTCCAATTGAGCAAGGTATTTTGAAGCTTCCTAGGTCCATCAACTTTTAAGGAAATTTATTTTTCAACATAGCAATGCACCCTTCAGTGCGTGTGACTATTTCAAATTCTCCCAATCATCTCTTCTTTGAAAGTATGTCTTTCATAAACTTGACATAGTTAGGCATTTATTCCAAGGCTTTCACCAAAGGAATACTGATGTGAAGTTGCTTAAGGACATCCAAGAATTGCTTGAAATGTTGGTCTTGTTTGTGATTTGAAAATGTTGGGGAAATGGTGGGGGTGGGCAAACTTCAGGTTGTAATGATTGTTTTGCCCGAGCATTGTGTTTGGCAATGATATTTGAGTTTGCTTCGGCATTGCTTGGTCTAGTTTTCTCAGTTGTGGGACTCTTCTTAGGTTGTTCAAGGGTTTTGCTTGTAATTGTTTCTGAATTCACTGATTCAGGAACAACATTCTTGACAACTCTATCTAGTTGTGTGCCACTTCTAAGAGTAACTACTTTACAATGTTCTTTCCCATGTGGTCTTGCATTTTCAGTATCACTAGGCAAAGTTCTTTGTATTCTTGAGTTCAAAGCATTAGTTATATGTCCTACTTGATTCTCTAAAGCTCGTAATGATAATGTTTGGCTCTAGATCACAACATCATTCTTGGCTATATACTCCTTTAGTAGAGACTGAATAGATGAGGAAGAAGATAATGTTTGTCCTTGTTGAACCCATTGTTGAGACAGCATAGACTAATTGAAATTAGGTGGAACATTCATGACATTGGGTCTAATAGTCCTATTGGAATTTCAAGCTCCTTGATTGTTCCACCCAAAATTTAGGTGTTGTTCCCAACCAAGATTGTACATGTTGGAATAAGGATTGTTGTTCGAAGTTTCCCATATAGTATAGGGATGTTGGGTTTGAGGGACACTCTTCAAACATGTGATCTTTACCATAATAAACAAAAGATAACCTAGGTGCTTTCAGCTCTTTCACCTCATTAGGCTTCTGCATGGTCTTTATCATCTTGGCTAAAGAAGATACCTGAGTAGTAAGCGAGGTAATAACATCAAGTTCGAATGGTCCAGCCTAGTTCAAGCTATTTTTGTGGGGTATTGAAAATCATTATTGGCAGTTCTCTCTAAAATCTCATAGGCTTCATTGTATATCTTATCTAACAAAGTTCCATTAGCTAAAGCATCAATCACCATCCGTGTCTGTGCATTCAAATCATTATAGAACAGCTCTGTTTGGGTATAATGTTGAAATCCATGCATGAGACACTTCCTAAGCAAATCATTGAACCTTTCCCATGCTTCATATAGTGTTTCATCCTCTAGTTGCTTGAAGAATGTAATGTCATCTCCTAGTTTGGTATTCATATTGGGTGGGCTATATCGCAACAGAAATCTCTGATAGAGATCATTCTAGGATTCTACTGTTCTAGATGGTAAAGTGTTAAGCCATGTTCTAGCACTATCTATTAAAGAATAGGGTAACAATTTGAGTTTTAAGGCATTTTTAGGGACACCTTGTTGTCTGAAAGAATCACAGACCTCTAAGAAAAGTCTCAAGTGCAATCTAGGATCATTAGTTGGCAAACCACCAAACTGACCAATTGATTGAACCATCTGAAACATTATAGGTTTCAATTTAAAGTGAGGAGCTTGAATTTATGGCCTGACTATTCCAATATTCAGGTTATCTAAGATAGGCACTACATGTTCTCGAATTGGCCTATCCTAATCATCAAACATCTGAGCAATAGGAGGATTAACATTCAGAACTCCCGAGAGTAGGTGAATTGTTACCATCTTGATTCATTGGTCTTTGTTCTTTTCTCCTCCTTAGCAAGGTCCTTTAAATTTCTGGATCTAAGGGATAAAGTTCATTAGTAGGAGTGTCTCTATGCATACAACTAGTAACAAACCTGTTGAGATAATAAAACAAACAAATTAGCAACTACAACTCTAAAAATTATAACAACAAAAACTAAAGTTACCAATCACCAATCCCCGACAATGGCGCCAAAAACTTGTCGCTTGTGAATATGATGTGCGAATTGTGAAAGTGTACATGTCAAATCAAGTAATAAAGTGATGAGTTAGACTCGTTCCTATGAGGATTGGATCAGTGCTCTTTATCTAAGTTATCACACTTGAACAAAAAAGATAAATGTATCAAATGATGTTTAATGAGATTAAAATGGGATTAACACATTAGAAGTGAGAGTAATAAAGTATACTAGTAGAGACTACCATTGCAACAAACTAAAAAAGAGTACTAAGGACTTTAGCAAGGGTGGAATATTAGTTGTGAAGGTTGAGATTAATAAGGGAACTGTTCTAACCCATGAACAATGCCGTGGCAAACTATTGCGAGCTAACTGTTCGATTAGGTACTAATGTGGTTTACCTCTATCGAAAGCAAGACCTAGGGTTACTCACCCCTAAGGCACTATATATCTATAGACTCGGGATTAGAAACTACTACTAAAGCTCAACCCTCTAAATCGTATAAGGTAAGGCTCTATTTCTAGAGTTTACACGAGTATTTCACTCAACACTCACTTATATTACCCAATTTCGGTCTAGGTAACCTAATCTTGTCAGTGTCAAGCTATCTTAAGACTTATTGAGCATTCATCAACACTCTCTTAAGCATTTAAACAAAATCAACCATTAGGTAAAGCTGTAATATGAACCATATTAATCCATAAACATTAATTGAAGTTAAAACATTATCTAAAGCAAACCCTAGTCGTATTAAGTTAGCTCATGGCTAGGCTACACAAATTCAAGTTGATTTTGTATTATTAGTATCCCAAAATATTAGGTTAGAATAGAAGAATTAAAATAAAATGTAGAGGAAGAAATTTGGGTTTCAAAACTCCAATCCCCCAACTCGGTGTCTTGTTTCTTATCTTCACCAAAGTTCACAGTCAACTCAACTTGCCCTTCTTGTTGCCATGAGACCTCTGTCCAAGCTCACAAAAATTGCCCTTTTTCTTCTCTTATCTCTCCCCTTTTTATTACCTTTTATACTTGGGTTGTCCTCTAGGGTAAAATTCGTCAGCCAATGATTTCTTTTTCCCTAATTTTGGGGTGAATATTCTCCATTACACGTGCATGTAGAGGACCAAATGATGAATGCTCTCATTGTTGACTGGGTGTTTGTTCTTTTCTTCACCAGCATTTCCATGGAAACCTTTCATAATGCCTCCGCAAACGTGTAACACCCCTAACCCATATCCATCACCTGAATAAGGCTACGAGGCATTACCGATCAACCATAACATAAATCATACATTTGTGCAATCATAATTAAAATCCAATCAAATCATTCACATTGTCCCTTATAAGGCTCTAAGAGACCTTAAAACATGCTTAGAAGTGATTCAGGACTAAACCAATAACATTTGCAAACTTTGAGAAACTTAGAAAATTTTTCAACATTTAAGGGTCACACGCCCGTGTGAACAAGCCGTGTGCCTCACATAGCCACCAGACACGCTCGTGTCACAGGCCGTGTGAAAATAGGGCATACATGCTGACTTGTACCCCACAGCCAAAGACACGTCCGTGTGTCATGGCCATGGGAAAACTGGAGGGGTTACTGACTTCGGTCACACAACCGGCCACACGCCCATGTGCCAACTTGTGTGCCACACACGGCTAGTAGACATGTCCGTGTGTCTACACCGTGTCAAACTTGTAGGGTATACTGACTTAATTCGAAAAAGGTACCCTAGGGGACACACTACCGTGTAACATGACCATGTGTCGCAAACGGCTGAGACACATGCCCGTGTCTCTACTCATGTGGACAAAAATAGGTCATTTACATAGCCAATTTGCCGCCCTTTTCTCATGCACACCTAGCCATCAAAATAATATCATTTTAACACATATATAGGTAGCCAAAACATGTCAATTCACACTCATCAAAACATACAAATCAACATGCCACACTCATCAAACTCACATAACTGCAAAATGAATTTTCTTATCTTTCTATCAACCATTTCACGCTTCTCAAGCATACCAATTCTTCATCCACAAATCATACCATTCCTCAAGCATTAATACCACAACATATAACTATCCAAATGAGCATCCATACAACCATTCCAAGCAAGCCAGCACTTAGGACATTATATACATCACATATATCATTTATCAAACATGTAATTCAATCCAACTTAATTGGCCAAGTACATGCCAACATTTACAAGCCAAATCTAATATCATAATTCAAGACATTCCAAAATGACACTAGCCTATACATGCCATATACCATATATACAAAGCTTCCAAAAGTACCAACGATATGATCGATAGTGTGATGACGTTTCCTGATGATCCCCGAGTCCAAGTTACTTTGATAATCTATAAAACAAAAACAAATAACACACAGTAAGCTTCATAGCTTAATAAGTTCGTACTAATAAACTCAACAGTTCATAATATTCAAATCATCAATTAATAAACACTTAATAAGTCTCATATCATTACTTAATTCTAACCTATGACCATTTATCATATATATATATATATAGATCCATCAAGCTTCATACACATAGTATCAACTACCACATAGGTATCGTACATGCCTGTACTCTCTTGTATTTATTTATTACATTTTCACCTCTTTGTTCAATACGTTAATCCATCTGGAAATCTTTCAATACTCAAGGAACTCGCACACTTAGTGCCAAAATGATTAGCCGAAGCTATAATGATATCGCGCACTTAGTGCCATCACATTAAACTGAAGCTATCTCAGTATAGCACACATTGTGCCACATATAGCAAAAGCTATTCCAATTCGAACACTAAGTGCCAAACATAGTCGATTTGTCATCATACGCAATCTTCATCGTATATATACAATTTATACAATAGTAAAGTATTAAAAACATAATTGTGACAATGTTTATCACGTACGAACTTACCTCGGACGTAAAAACGACAAAACTAGTCGATTAGTCGATTACTTTGTTCTTGCCTCGATCAAAGTCCGGGTTCCTCTTTTCTTGGTCTATATTATAACAAATTCAACTATTTTAATCAAATAATCTTTCAATTTAGTCCACAACACATATTTGGGCATTTTTCACTTTAGCTCCTAAAGTTCCACATTTATTCAATTTAGTCCATATTTCACAAATACACAAAATTACATAATTTCTTTCAAATACAAGCTAGCTGAATTTTCCTAGTGTATATTTCAACCCATATTTATCATTTATTTCACAATTTAGCCACACATTTTACACTTTTCACAAATTAATCCCTTTTATGAAATTTCACTAAAAATCACTTAACAAAACATGAAAAATCTATCATCTAACTTCTATAATTCATCATCAACCCTCACAAAAATTATACATTCAACAATGGCACTTCACAAAATTATCAACAAATTCAAAAATTAAGGCACGGGTTAGCTAGTACTCAAAGCAACGATCACAAAAACATAAAAATCATCAAAAATCGAGCTCAAATCTTACCTTAATCAAGATTTAAAGTGACCGAATGAAAACCAAATCCTTATCTTTCTTCTCCTTCAATATTTTGCCAACAAGAAAGATGAATGCCATATTTTTTTATGTTTTCTTTTATTAATATCATCGTTATTTATTAAATACCAAAATTAACCTTACTAATATAACATAACAATTACTTAATGGTTGTCCAAAATTATCCACTAACCTTAATTGTGGTCTAATTACCATTTGAGACCATCATATTATAAAGCCAAGGTCAATTAACACCTTTAACTTATAGAATGCCACTTTTGCATTTTACGTGATTAAGTCCTTTTTTTTTCTCAAATTGAGCTATTAAACGATAAAATTAGCTCACAAAACTTTCACACATATATAATCACATGCTGTAAACACAAAAAAATAATATTAAAATAATTTTATGACCTTAGATTAATGGTTTTGAAACCACTGTTCTGATTTAGCTAAAATCGGGCTATTACAAAACATCCATACTTTGCTATCCTTCTCCCTTAAACCTGCCATTCAGCCACAACAAGACCTTTCCACAAGAAATTAAAAGTAAAGATGCACTAAAGTAATCACCATCTCAAGTTCTTAGATGCACTGCTCGATTGACTAGAAATAATCATGCAATTACCTAAAATGAAGCTAATTTTACTAAAGGACAAGAAATTAATTAAGTCTAAAAGTATGAATTTTAACTCTTTTCAAGAGTTAACACCCTTCTACTATAAATTCCACCTCTCATTCCCATTTCACTCATCCTTCATCATTCATTCATTCTTCATTCTTCACTTGTTATTTCCTCTCCTATTCACGTAAAATCCATTCATTCTTCCCATTCCCCTTAGCTAGAAATTCCTTTAGAAATTCTCTCTTAGTCAGCCACCTTGAAGAGAACTTTGCTAATGAGCAAACACAAGGATCGAAGAAAGCCTCTACGACTAATTTTCAAAAGACTGCTGAAATCATTCAGAGTTTATTCTTTTTTATCTTTGATTTGTTCTTAGTTACATGTTCGCAAATTGTTTTAATATTTTTTCATTAACAATGATATCTTAGTTTTATTTCAGCTGGAATGATTACATTAATTTGACAAAGTTCATTTGATTCATGTTTATGATGTCTATACCTTAATCGTTCATGAAGTGATCCGGCTCGGTTGATTGAGTCGATTCACTTGATTGCCCGATCGTCGACGAGAAGTTCGTTCGAAATTGTTTTAAGATGAAGATTGTTTTCAGTTTAAGCGGAAGACTTTTAAAAGGGTTCAAAAGATAGGCTAAATTCGGATATTTTGTAGGTTCGGTTTAATAAGAAAAGAAATAAAGTTTATATTTAATAAATAGGATGGAGATGAAAAAAAATGAACTTAAGTATTAAGAACGATTCAATACTATGTAAAGTATTGCCCCGGGACTTATATTGCTTAAGGTGGGTTTAATGGAAGTCGAAGATGGACCTTGACCCGTTACCTATAGAGAGGTAAGAACCAAAGGTATAAAAGGTGGATGAACGCCACACCAGGATGGTGATAAGTTCAAAAGAGAACGATAGACGCCACTAGCACGCTAGATAAGTCAGATCGAAACTCGTACGAATTTAGAGAGGAGAAAACTCACTCTTTGAACAAAGTTCATTCAAATGATCAAAAGTCAAAAGTCCTTTACAAATGAAATCAACAAACTATTTATACTAGTTTCTTATGCTAACCGAATAGTCCATTCATGAACTTAATGATTAAGTAATGAACCTAAATTAAGACATGAACCTTCTAGAAAAATGACCAATGGTGTCCTTGTCCATGTTCGGCCGAATGGTACTTCAATGGGCAGCTTCATGGCTAAGGAAATGAACTTGAAGGCTTGGTGAATGTATGGGAGAGCAATGGACATGTCTAGGTTCGGCCAAGGTGTGAATGGACACTCCAAGAGATGCCTTTTGGCCGAATAGGTACTTAGGAGATCAATGGACAGCAACCGATGCATGTAAGTGAATATTCATGCATTCTTCCATTCATTGTATTAAATCATTCATGCATCATCCTTACGTTCATTGAACCAGCCCATTCATGAATCATCTTTAATTGTGTTCCCACATCATGCATTGTAAGTAGACGTTCATGCACCTAGCTTGAATGAATCTCCACATTCGGCTGTACCTAAAAACACACATGAACTTAATTAATTTCAAGCAAATTCAGCTGAACTAAATTAAAGTATAATGTGAACATCCTAAATAACATTGAGACAACTTAAATATTAACAAATCATAACACATAAATTCGGCTGGACAAATTTAAAACATGTAATAATTTAGACAAATTAAATGACATCTAGACACCTTTAATTCAGCCAAATCAAGACATATTAAACACTTGTAATAAATTAAGACATATTTAAAAGCTGTAATGAAACTTATTTACATGCTTATTTAAATGGTCTAAAACTCCAGCAAATAAAGTTAATTTAGCTAAAGAGCTAATAATGAGCTGAATTGAATTTAAACCAAGCTCAAACGAGCTGAATTAAGCTCATGTGAGCTAAAATAAAATTCGGTGAGCTGAACCAAGCTAAATGGAGCTTGAGGAGCTGAATTCAAGCTGAAATCAAGGGCATCCTTGACCAGGGTCATATCAGTTCATGCTTTCAATTAAACTCATAAATGTAACACCCCTTAATCGTATTCAACGCCAGAACAGTATATGAGGTATTATCGGATTTACATTGCAAGCAAATATACAAATCGAGTCATAAATTTTTGACCAAATTAAAACCATTTGTATTCAATCATAAAGTCCCTAATACGAGCCTACGAGGCCCAAACATGCTTTAAAAGTGGTTCAAGACTAAACCGAGCACTTAAGAAAATTTTACAAAACTTAGAAAAAATTTTCCATAAACAGGGTTCACACACCCGTGTGGTTTGGGACACGCCCGTGTGGGCAGGCCGTATGGTAACACACACTCATGTCCCTAACTCGTGTAACTCTTTGTTTTGCAAAGCATGAACAAATTGAGGTCACACGACTAGGCCACACGCCTGTGTGCTCGGCCGTGTGGTTAATTAAATTTTCATGAAATAGGTGCAAACTTCACACGGTCAGGACACACGCCCGTGCTTGAGGCCGTGTTCCTCACACAGCTGAGACACAAGCCCGTGTCTCTGCCCGTGTGCTCAATTTTGAGCATTCTATTTCTCAAAATTAAGGTACAGGTGACACACGGCCAAAAAACATGCCCATGGGGCAGACCGTGTGTCACATACGGCCTAGACACAGGCTCGTGTGTCTACTCATGTGGACAAAATAAAGGCTATTTACCAAGCCATTTGCCACCTTCATTTACACTTACACTTACACCAATTCAATGGCACAATTCGTGGCACACTTAAGCAACCAAAACATCCACAATCATGGCTAGAGTATATCATTTCATATTCAACACTTAACAATCTTACAACATCATTTCACCAAACTAAATCATACCAATCTCACAACCACTAGTATCAACACCAATACCTTCTTCAAGCAACGTTTTGTTTGAGTCTTCTAACATATCAAAATACCAACTTAACCATTCAACAACAAAACCAAAGAGCTACGTTCAATCGTTTACCAAGCATTGAAAAACCATAACACCAATAAGGCATTGGCACATACATGCATATATATAACATATAAGCTTACAACCAATTCAACCAAACTGAACCAAATTACATGGCCAACGGCCACATCAAACCTTTGACAATTACAAGCCAATAAATTTGGCCAAATTCATAATGACATATATAACAAAATGACCAAGTCCCTATACATGCCATATACTCAAAGTGTTACATTTCAACAATACCCAAAATGATAGTTTTGATAGTGTGAGGCGAATCTCCGACAATCCCCAATCCAAGCTAGCTTGGCGGCACTATAAAACATGGAAAATAAACAGAGTAAGCTATAAAGCTTAGTAAGCTCGTATGTAAGAAATAAGCTATAACAACCTGATTTTGGGCCTAGTCGGAATAGTGGTTTCGGTACCACAAATCCGACGAGGAAAAATTTATTTTTATTATATTTTTATGGTCTACAATTTCACAAATGATTTCTTGAAAATTTTTCTCGAAAATTTTGACATTTAGGCACTCAATTTAGTCAAAAGGACTAAACTGTAAAAAGTGTAAAAGTTAAGTTCTACATGTTAGAGGTGTCCAATTGTTATGAAATTTTAAATTTGAGGTCTTTAAATGGGAATTAGACTATTGGTTAATTTTTTGGACAAAAATAGACATGAAATAGGTGAAATAGAATATATTTAAGTTAGGGGCATTTTGGTTATTTAGTAATTAAAATGAATTAAAAACAAAATAAAAGCCAAATTTCTTGTCCATCTTCTTCATTGGCCGAATTTTACATGAAAAAACCATGGCTAGGGTTGTCCAAGCTTCGAAGCTTGATTGTAAGTCCGTTCTTGCCCTGTTTTTAATGATTTTTACGTTTTTGAAATCTTCGTAACAAGATCTACCTATTTCTACCATTTATTCGAGTTATGATGAAGGTCTAGGGTTTGACCCATGTTAGAAATTTGTGCATTTTGATGTTTAATGGTAGATTATGCATGTTTATGGTTGGAGAAACAACTTTTGCTAACTGATTTTCAGTGAAAATGTTTAAAAGGACTAAATTGTAAAAGTTATAAAATATGTAGTAAAAGTGTGTTCTAGTGGAAATTGTCGGCTGTTGTAGTTATGAAAATGGTTTGGCTAGGCTTAAAGTACAAAGAAATTAAATAAATTTTATTTTACGAGCCTAGGGGCAAAAATGTAAATATGACAAAGTTTAAGGGAAATTCTGGGTCACAATGAATAATGTGACTAATAAATAAGCTAAATGTGATGTTATAGATAAAAGAAAACGAGGTTCAAACCTAGAACGGGAGAAAAATGAGTAATTGACGATTAGGTCCCTCTTTGCCATTTTTGGTGTCGAGGTAAGTTCATGGGTAAATAATGCCATGATATATCACGTTTTAATATTTTATTAATGTATGAGTCAATGTGATTAATTATTATGACAAGTGTATGAATAATGTTAAGCATGACATTGTGAACGAGTTCGACGAATATGTGATATTGAGAAAAATCCTGTTTTAACCTTAGGAATAATTTAGGATATGATGTGACATGTCACTAGGAAATATGTGATTATGTGTATATGTGACTATGTGAATCCAAGTGCTGGTCTTGTACATTCTACCGGTGGCTGGGTAACCCAGCATGTGTTGTGGGAACCTGTCAGCCTGTATGAGTAGGCCATGTAGTTACGTTCTAACTGTCAGATTGTGTGAGCAGGCACGTGATTAGCTCGAGAGTGAGCAATGTGTGATATGTGATATGAGGTAACAAGTGGCTACGTATGAGGCACTATGTGTAAGCGTTCCGTGTATCCGATAGTATTTCAATTGTTCAATGGTTAAATCAGTGAATTATGTGACAAGTAAGTCAGTGATGAGGAAATATGAGAATGTGCTATGAGTTAGAACAGGTATGTACTTATAACCCATGAGTAAAGGTCTCGGTATACTATGAATATGTGGTAAGAATGCATACGAGAAAGTTATGCTTGTGAAATATTGATAGTCATGTGACTAATGATCTACAATTATGATAAATGGATGTATGATAAGATTTGAAAATAATCATGTGTTAGGCTTATGAGCCTAATTGAGTTGGGATATAGTACGATGTATATACTTAAGTTGTGATTCAATAGATATGTAAAAGATGGTTAAGCTATATGTTGAAATTATGATTACTTGTAAATGATGTGCGTGTTGTTAAGCAAATTGAAATAACTTGTTAATAATGTGATATGCTATAATGGGGAGATTATGTTACTAGCCTAATGACAAGACAATATAATTAGTGTGTGTAAGATAAAAGAGTAAGCATTATGAATGAGTAATTGGTAATCATGGGATTTAATGCAACTTGTAATAATAGTACCATCATGGATGGATAAAGTAAATAAATGCTAATAGTTGTTCTTATTTACATATGAACTTACTAAGCTTTGAAGCTTACTCCCCTTTTCTTTCCCACTGCTTATAGGTTTATTCAGCTAGCTTAGGTTGGAGATCGTTGGAGATTCTATCACACTATCAAGCTATCATGTTGGGTAAATGAACAAAAACCTTTGAGTCTATGGCATGTATAGGGACTTAGTCATTTTGTGTATGTGTCATTATGATATGGCCAAATGTATTGGCTTGTAATGAATAAGAATTTGATTTGGTATGTAGCCATATAAATTGGGTTATATTGGCTAATGGGTTGCAAGCATATTAATTACTCATATGCCTATACCAATGTCATTGTGTGATGTGGTTTATAATGGTATGTTAATGAAAGTTAGTACAAGGGAATCATGAAAGAGTAAAATTAGCATTAAAACAGTTTTGGACAGCAGCAGTAGTACAACTTTGAAAAATCACCAAAAATTGTGGAAATCGAATTAGAGGTTAAATAAAATTTGAAATTAAATCTTATTGAGACTAGTTTTACATAGAATAAATATTGTAACAAAAAGAATTTCATTTTATGAGATATTTGAATTTTTGTGAGATAAGGTCAGAATGATTTCGGGTTCCCCTGTTCTGACTTTAGAAAATCATTAAAAATTGTATAAAAATGCTTGAGTCCAATTTCAAGAGAAATAAATGGGAACATCATTCGAATCCCGTACTAAGAGATAATTAACTTTAGTGAAGAAAGGTTGAAACTGTCAAACAGCAGAACAGGGACGAATTTGAAGAATTATTTGTACTTATTTGCTAAACCATAAATTCTAAAAATGTTATGGTAGGAAGATATTTGAGTCTAGTTTCGGAAAAATCAAGCGGATCTTAATTTAGAGTTCTATAGATCAAGATATAAATAATTTAGTGACTATGACTCAAGTGGACAATTTTATTATGAACAGTAAATAATTGTTTTGATATGTTTAAGCCTTGATTATGGCTGTGTTGGTAGCTTAATTGTGCCATGTTAAGTTCCATTGAAAGTGTGTATGTGAGTGTGCAGACGAGGGTGGCAAATGGCTTGGTAAATTGCCATTTCCTTGGCCACATGGGCAGAGACACGGTCGTGTGTCTCAGTTGTGTGAAGGACACAGCACCGAGACACGGGCATGTGACTTGGCTGTGTGACCCCAAATTGTGCATGATGTTATAAACAAAGAGTTACACGGGCTGAGGACACGGGCGTGTCCCAAGCCACATGGGCGTGTGTACGACCACATGGCCTACCCACATGGGCGTGTGACTCTCCAAAGTATGAAAATTTTCTAAGTGTAGTAAAAGTTCCAAAAGTTTTCGGTTTAGTCCTGAACCACTCCCAACGTATGTTTCGGGCCTCGTGGGCCCATATAAGGGACAATATGCATGTAATTTTATGAATTTGATTTGGACCAAATTTTATGGCCAGGTTTGTATGAATGTTTATGTTTAAGTTCGGAAACGCCTCAAATCCTGTCCCAACGTCGGATACAGGTAAGGGGTGTTACATAAGCAAAGCTTACCATACATTTAACATTTAAATAATTTAATACAACACAATGTAATTTACCATAATATCATAATCATAATTCATTCCATCACAAACTTACCTCGGATTCATCATTTCACGAATTTAATAGTCGAAAGTTTTAAGCACATACCTGAACCATATCCTAATAGTTTCATATTCAATTCTCATCATTGGCATACCTAATGAACCACTCGGAATAACAATTTCGGATACTCGGGAAAACTTGCACATAAAGTGCCGTATATGTAGCCATTGCTACCTCTATCTCATAATACATAATTGCCCACTCTCGAGCCATCAACGGGCCTGCTCAGACAAGCTGTCAGTCAAGACATGGCTACATGGTGCTGCTCACACAAGCTGTCAAGTAGCCGCAACATATGCCGATATACTCAGCCACTGGTAGGACGTACAAGACCATCACCCGAATCACATAACATAATACCCTAGTGACATGTCACTTGTATCCTAATCTATTCCTAAGGTTCGGTTGGGATTTCTCGCTTACCAAGAAGTCGTCAAATGTGACCGTAGAATTAAACTCATCCACAAAATCAATCATACAGTTCATGCAATATTAAAGCATTTAAATAAAATTATATAAAGCTTATTTAACATACGAACTTACCTCAGTTACAAAAACGGCTATTAGTTCAATTTAGCCACAATCTTGTTCTTTCCCTGGTCTAAACTCGAACTTCATTTTTCTTAATCTATAATATCAAATTTAACTTATTTAATACTCACATTATTCAATTCAGCCCCAAAAACACACTTTGGAAAAATTACATTTTTTGCCCTTAAACTTTTGACATATTACATTTTAGTCCCTAGACTCGTAAAATGATTTTCATCCAATTTTTTCATTACCCAAGCCTAGCCGAACCGTTTTTATGCTCATGACAACCCATATTTTCCATTTATTCACCTTTTACCACACATTTTACAACCTTTACAATTAGGTCCCTTTTTTGACATTTTCATCAAAAATCACTTTGTAAATATTGTTTAACTAACAACAAACATGCATTTTCTACCATTAAACATCAAAATACAAGCTTATTCAACATGGGTAGAATTTTAGACTTTGATTTTCTTTCAAATTAGTCCTTAGAATAGCTAGATCAAGTTATAACATTCACAAAAACGTAAAAATCATTAAAAACGAGACAAAGACGGACTTACAATCGAGCTTGGAAGCTTGGCCAAAACCCTAGATATGGTTTCCTCTTCAAATTCGGCTAGGGGGACTAAATTGAGAAGATGGACACTTTTAGTTAGTTATTTTTATCTTTATTTACTAGATTACCAAAATACCCTTCACTTAAACTTTGAAATTTTATCTACTCCATGTCCATTTTTGTCCACTAAGAAATATAATGGTCTAACTAACATTTAAGGACCTCTAATTAGAAATTCATTACTATTAAACAGCTCTAGCTTCTAGAACACACATTTTGTACCTATTGCAATTTAGTCCTATTATTCAAATTGGACACTCTATCGATAAAATTTCTTAACGAAATTTTCACACAATCATTCAATCATACTGTAGACCTTAAGATAATAACAAAATAAATATTTCTACTTCGAATTTGTGGTGACGAAACCACTATTCTGATTTGGCCCAAAAATAGGCTATTGCAGTGCATGTATTTCATTCATTAAAATGTGATTGAATGAATTTGAATTAATTGACCAATCCTAGCCAAATGATGATTAATGGATGCAATAATTGAAATATGCATGCTTAATTTAGATCCTAACCTAATTAAATTAATGTTTCGTAATAACTCGATAGAGCTCTATTACCTCGCTTAACTTTTAGATTTGTGTGATTAAAGTAATTCAAACCTAATTCATCCTTTTTACTTCAAATAACTTTAAGAAACCCTTAGTTAAATATGATTATGGTAATATGCATGTTTTTCTAAGTAAAAGATTCCGAAATGACTTATAACTAGTTTTAAGTTAATGAAAGATCGAGTTGCCATGGAATACTTTCCCAGCATTGTTAAACATGATGAATGAGTCAAATGTTGTAATCATTCTAGCTCATTCATGTTATTATTGTTGAAGCTTGTGAATTTGCTGCTAAACCATCTCATTTCATCCATTGCATTTAGATTAATTCATTTGTATTTAATTAATTTACTTTAACATCTACTAATCAAAATTATTATGTTTTCTTACCAACTTGTAATCTTTAATTTTTCAATTATTTGATAAACATATACAGTCCTTGTGGAGACGATAACTCTTATACTTACTTATTACTTGATAATAGCTATGTATACCTACACAAACCTACGCGTTACACTATGACACAATGTACTCTTACACAGATGTTGGCCAACGACGTGATAACGTATCTTCAAGCCGGTGTTGGTATAGTGGCAGATAGAGATCCAAATACCGAGGACCACGAATGCAAACTCAAAGTTGCCAGCCTTGCTTGTTCCATTGACTTGGCTGAGTCTACATTTGTTAAAACATGAAGGGAAGATTTTATTAACCATACGAATTGTTGGCTAACCATGAATAGCTCAAATTTTAATTTCTGTCACTTGGAAAAGTTTATGAAATATAGTTTCCACCTTTGGTAAGTGTTGAAAACTCTAGTGACCAGAATCAAGCCTTGGCGAACTCATTACCAAAAATGGAAAAAAAAAACCATTAGTTATTAATTTTGTGACTTTTCATATGTTATATGTCAGAAAAAGTTAAGTATTTAATAAAAAAAAGTGTTGGCACTATTAAAATTTTGGATTATAAAGTTATAAAGTTTGATTTATATTAAATTAAAGTATAAAGATAAAATACTAAATTTTAGTATAATAGGACTAAAATTGTAATTTGACCTGAATTTTCAATAACAAAAGAATGGTGTTATTAGTATCTCTAGTAAGTTGAAACTCTTGATTGAATTAGTGTCACAAATCAATCAAATGACAACTTTGTAACACCCCTAACCCATCTTCGTCGTTGGATTAAGGTTACGAAGCATTACATTACAATTCAGGACATTTAACTTCAATTATAAACTATTACTTAATTTAAATGCTAACATTCAAATACGTATTACAATTATAGCACAAATATACTTAAGGGCCTTAAAATCGAGTTCACGAGGCCCTAAAGACAGTTTAGGAGTAATCCGGGATCAATTTGAACCAAACAGATAATTTTAGAAAATCATAAAACTTTGGGAAACAGGGGTCACACGGCCGTGTGACAGAGCCCAGACCATGTTGCTCAAAAATATGGTTGTGTGTCTACTACACACACTAGTGTGACTTATTCACACGCTTGTGTACACTGATCGTGTAACTAACGGTGCCTGTGTAATATAAGGTCACACGGCCATGTGGCCAGACCGTGTGACTCACTGTGACTATGTAGCTCATGGTCACAAAGCCGTGTCGCTAGACCATGTAACTCTCTGTGCCCGTGTGGACCAACTTGCAATGAAACAATTAAGGTACACAGTCGTGTGACAGCCTGTGTGCTCCAAAATGTGCCTTCAAAATCAAATTTACCATATTCAACCTATTTGGACAACAAACAAATCAATTACCATTAAATATACCAACTCAAAACATGATTAAACAAGCTTAAAACATGTCAAAACGTCCATCCTAAGTGCCTAACCAATGTGCCCTCATTGACACCACAATTTAATAATCAAATCAATATCACATTTAAACCAAAGTATAAATATTCAAAATACACAACCATCATTAGCAATTCATACCAAAACACCACTCCCATCAATTCATAATTCATCTTTCCATATTCACACACTTTTTAAGGCTTCTACCAAATATACCAAACAAGTTCCATAGACGCATACATACCAAACCAAACATATACTCATAAGTATCATTCAAGTTTTAAAATTTCACATATAATCAATAGAATTTCACTTTACCTATTATATGCCATATAACCTAAGTCAAAAATTCAAAAACTACCAAAATATTTTCGAATAATGTGATTCTTTGAGTTTATGTGATCACCCGTTTCCTCAAAAAACATATCTATAGGAAAAAATGGCACAAGTAAACTTAATTGAGTTTAGTAAGTTCAACGGTTTGAACAATAAACTTACCGAATAAACATTTCTAATACAAAATACAGAAATTAACCATAATCTTGTTCATTACAACCATTTAATGGGTGAGTCTTCATATCAATACTTATAATAGATAATCAACTCAATTGAATTAATTCATTCAATAACATCTCATTACAATCAATCAGTAATTCATGTAATCGCTTATAATACCAATTATAAACATAAAACCAATAAAAGTTCACCCGATGAACGATATAATGGATTCGGGTACATGATTAATCATTTAGAACACATCAGTACACTTAAATGAGCTAACCATCTAAAAGCACACCTAAGTGCCTAGCCCGTAGGCTAACATCCCTCCGAAACACACCTCGACACTGAATGCCAAGCCCGAAGGCTTTTCATTTGCCCCCGGAACACACTAGAATCATTGTAATTAACACAAGTTCGCAACAAATGTCGTACTTTGGTATATTCAGTAAACAAGAATAAATCAAATATCATCATCTCAACATTAGTCGATCCCATACAACATGCAATATAACTTATTGATGTAACACCCCTCATCCGTACCCAACGTCGGGACAAGGTTCGAGGCATTACTGGGCTTACACATTCACAAACACACTAAATCGGGTCACCGAATTTCACCCAAAATTAAAACTTTTCAAACACATGCATACCATCCCTTATACAAGCCTTCGAGACCTAAAACATACATATGGGCGATTCGGGACAAAACCGAGAACATTCGATAAACTTTGGGCAACTTGTTAAATTTTCTTGCTTTAATGAGTCACACGCCCGTGTGGGTGGGGCCATGTGGTCGCACACACCCGTGTGGCTTAGGACACGCCTGTGCTCTCAGCTCGTGTAACTCTCTGTTTATGACATCAGCATACATTTAGGGGCACATGATCAAGGCACACACCCTTGTGTCTAGCCCGTGCTCGACACTGACTTAAAATTTTAGGTGCAGGGGACGCACGGCCATACCACATGCCCCTAGGGGCAATCCGTGTGTCACACTCGGCCTAGACACACGCCCGTGTGTCTACCCATGTGGACCTTGTTAAGTTGTTTTCTAAGCCTTTAGTCACCTTTTATCAACCAATCGCACTTATAGGTTACCTTAATACATAATAAGGCCAGATTATATACTTACATACATCCTTGATAAACCTAATTGCATGTAAACCTCATATCATTGGTTTTATACATGCTAGGTTATTTCCTTTGTATTAAGGATTTTTCATGCCTCATTAACACCTTTAAGATTGGCTCATTATTGTAACTCATTGCCAATTATGGGCAAGCCACTCCATGTAAACATAAACATGCATAGATTTGTAGGTCATAGCCTACTTCAAAATAAGCCAATTTCCATGGCCAAATACAAGAAGATATGTAAACTTTTACAAGCTTTCATATGGGCAATTCAAATGACACATATCACAAAATGATCCAAAGCCCTATACATGCCATTGAACAAAATAAAAGTTCCTATATACCAAAGCTAGACAAGTTGATAGTGGTTGACTCTCCAACCGTCTTCCAATCTTTACGAGTCCTTGAGCTCTGTAAGACAGGGAAAAGAGAGGGGTAAGCATTTACATGCTTAGTAAGCCCGAATAACTGGAAAGTAAACTTACCAAGTAATTAGCATACAACCATATTTAGCAAATATACCAACAATAATGAAATGGTTTCCCTATCACTTGTACTCAATCAACAAGTTAGTCACAATAATAATACACCATGTAATTTGTCTTAGATGAGCTCATCATCCAATATTTTTATTTTTATATCTCATGTTAATCCCGTTGAGTTTCTTGGAAATCTCGATGGATTATCCATTTACTGTCAAGTCCTAAGAGCGATCACCTCATGTACGCACTCCCGCGAACCTCTCATCTTATGGCGGGATTACCAGTCCAAGCCAAATCTCCTGTATTTAAATTCATAAGGTGATGTCGAGATTACCAGTCCAGGCTAAATCCCTTATAGTGATAAACACCCTTAAGAGCTCGGATCTGAAATACCAGTCCAGGCTAAATTCAGACCCTAATCGGATAACTCGTCCGGGCTAAATCCAAAATGCACACATATTCTTCGGGAGGCTCGATCACTCAAGGAACATCGTCCGGGCTAGATCCTTTTTATATTTGAGATCAACGGATTACCCGTCCGAGCTAAATCCTTTCTGCAACACATGCAAGATCTCAAGTCATGTAAGCCATGGCTTATCCATCAGATTCCCTTTTCAGCCTCAATTGGGACATTTATCAACATGTCATTATTAAGGATGTATTTCATAGATTGTCATGCCATCATCAAATACAATTATCATACATTCATAAATCATGGGATTAAGCATACTATGAGTTTATTTAATGTTATCCGAACTTACCTGGTATTCATCTCGGAATCGTGTTTCGGTTATTTCGAAACTTTTCATTTTCCTTGATCGACCTTTGGAATTTGTTCCTCGAGGTATATAACAATAAAATTAAATTATTAACACCTCACATTATACCTTTTCAAGTCTAAATTTCACCCCTGGTCCAAATGACCGTTTTGCCCCTAACCTTTCACATTTTTACATTCTAGTCCCTAGTCTCGTATAATGAAATGCATGCTATTTCTACCTTACCCAAGCCTAGCCGAACACTTTTACCTCTTATTTCAGCCCACATTTTTCCATTATTTCACATTTCTACCTCATACTTTAGACCTTTCGCAAAAAGGTCCTTGTAGGGGTTTTTCATAAAAATCACCTAGGAAAATATGTTTAACACACATCCAACTTTCATATTCCTCCATAAAACATCAAAATACAAGTAACTCATGCATGTCTAAATTTCTAAACATGAACCCTAGCATGAAATATGGGTAGAAATAGAGAGAGTAAGCTACTAGAATTTCAAAAATATGGAGAACATTAAAAACGGGGCTTGGGAGCACTTACTATTGAGCTTGAAAAGCTTGAAAACCCTAGCTATGGAGAACCCCAAATTTTTGGCAGCTGCATGAAAGAAATGAGCTGATTTTTGGCTTATTTTTCCCATTTTATTTCATTAAAATGCCAAATGACCAAAATGCACTTAAGCCCTTTCTTTAAAATTTCATCCATACAAGCCCATTTTTGTCTAAAAACTTAGAAATTAGGTAAATTACTCTCTAAGGACCTCTAATTAATAATCTAAAGCAATTTCATATAAATTTCTTCTAGAATCCAAGTTTTACGATTTATTCAATTTATTCCCTAATTTCCAATTGGACACTTTACTCAAGGAATTTCTTCATGAAACTTTAACACATGCATATTCTCATATTATAAACCTCATAATAATCATAAAATAAACATTTTAATGTCATATTTATGGTCCAAAAACTACTATTCCGACTAGGCTCTATTTCGGGATGTTACAATTAGTATGCCAATCGTATCCTATCCTACGTTCATCAGCTCAACTAATTCTCAAATAACAACATATATTTTAATCACTTTCACAAATCAATCCATTTAATACAATTCAACACTTTCAAGCATTAATAATATTAATTCATAAATAATGAAATGTTTAAACAATACAAAAATTGAACCGTACGAACTTACCAGGGCCAAACTGTAGAAACAACAAAAGTTCAGGGACTAATCAACAACCTTCCCTTTTCCATGATTATCAACTTGTCCTTGATCTATAATATGATTTATTTCAATTATTAACATCTAATTCATAAACTATTCAATTCAATACATATAATTACTTACTTACACATTTGCACATTTGCCCCAAACATTTTTTTATACAATTTAGTCCATAATACTAAACAAGCCAATTCCCACAATTAATACATAACCCAATACTGTCGAATATTTAACACTACATTTACAATTCATAACTTCTGAAATTTCTCATGAAATCCCTCTCATTTACAATTTTACTCAATTCAATACCCACTTTCAACATGTATAAAAATTTACTTAATAAAATAACTTAAAATCCACATCAAGCACTAAATAAATGCTCTTTCAAGTAAAAATCTTCCAAAAACATTAATGGTAGACTTTCTAACATTCAACACTTTATTAGATTAATCACTAAACTAGCTAGATATCAAGGTAAAAAAAGGGGGCGGGGGGGGGGGGGGGAGGGGGGCAAGAAATGGCTTACATGCAAAGACACAACACCAAACAAAGCTTGAAGCTTTCCCCCCAACAATGGCATTCGACCAAGAGAAGAAAATAAATTACTAAAATAACCTTTAAAAAAAATTCAAACTAACCAAGCCATCATCGCCCATTATAAATAATATGGGCTAATTACCATTTTCAATATTCTTTATCTATTTACTCATTTAACTAAAAGAAATCTAACTTTTGTATCTTTTTCAATTAAGTCCTTTTTCACTAATTAACTATCTAAATGATACAATTTCTCAACAAAAAATTAATACGGCACTACTGACCTCGTAAATATTAATTATTTAATATTTTTGGACTAACACATCGAAGTCGTGGTCCCAAAACTATAGTTTCCGACATCACTAAAAATCGGGTTGTTATAAAGTTGGTTAAGGAAATTATGAAAATACCCTTTAAAATTAAAAATAAATTATATTATTATGAAAGTATTTTTCTCTTTTTATGTTTTCATAAAAACTAATAAAAAATTGCATTTGGAGAATTTTGAACCCGTGTCACCAATATCTATAAAATTATCACTTTATCATTTTAACTAAAATTTAGTTTTGTATTTTTTTATATTTTAATATTATTATTCAAACGTTTTCACTCACATAATTTTTATATCTATACTATGTATTATGAGGTTGACTAACGGTGTGCTTAGTATTGCTTCTAAGAAGCACTTTTGAGACAAAAGCAATCCTAAACAAGCTACTTTTGGAGAGAAAAAGTGATTCTTTCAAGCAAAAAAATTAGCCCAAAAGCATTTTTTTGAGAAGTTAAAAATTTTAGCTTCTCCCCAAAAGTGTCCCCCAAAAGCATGTTTGAGAAGCATTACTAAACTAAGCCTAAGTTGGTGTCTCCTTTTAATCGAGTCCCAACTTAGGAAATTATCAAAAGCCCATTTATTTTACAAAATAGAAAAAATATTTTGAACACATTTTGTCTAATTTATATTTATAAATTTTGATAAATTTAGAAAAATATGTACACATAATTAAAATAATAAGATTTCAACCATGACATCATAAATTTAAATATCTTAACTTTGTCATTTTAATGAAATCCAAATTTGATTTTCATAAGAATTTTTATACAAATTTATCAGATAAATGTTTTAACCCATGTCGTGGGTGACAAAATCTAATTTATTCTTATTTGTTTTGTAAAAATTAACTTGTTGAACTTAGATTAAGATGATTTCAAAAATTCACTTTTTAGACACCTAATAATAACATATTAGATTATAATTTTTTTTAGAAGCCATGAATAATAAAGAAACATAATATTAACACTTATTATTATTTTTAATTCTACAATTAATAAAATCAATCTATTTTTTTAATTAAATTTTAAAACCCTAAAATTTTAAGTCTTAAATCCTACACTAACTATTTCCGTAAGACTATAAATCGAGTTGAAGAAAAAAATAAACCTTGGGTTACAATTATTATTTGTTAATTTTATTTAATTAATCAACACTAGCATTAGAAATTGTATTATATTAAGTAGAAATTCTTTTTAAAAATTTAAAGTGGCACATTTTTGTTTAATGCTTAAAAAGTGACTTTTTAGCATCATACGAATATAATTTAAACTTAGAATTATTTACAACATTTAATTAAAGTTTATGAGTTTAAATTATATTAAGATGATACTAAAATGTTACTATTTTTTACATCTAATAAAAATGTGTCACTTCATATTTTTTAAATGAATTTATAATTAATAACACATTTTATAACACTAGATCAATTCTCCTTTATAACATTTTAACTTTAATTAGTGTTGATTAATTAAATAAATTTAATGTCAAAAATTAAATAAAATTAACAAATAATAATGCATGTTTATGTTTTTTTCTTTTTTTTTTGTTCAACTAGATTTATGTTTTATTTGTACGGTGAGTTAAAATTTAGAATATTAAGATTTATGATTTTAGGAAACGGGTTAGATTAGGATTTAGGGTTTAAAGGTTTAAGGTTGAAAATTTTAAGATCTAGGATTTAAAGGAGGGGCATAAAATGAAAAATTGCAATATTGATTCTTTAAGTTTTACAGTATTTTAATTGAGTAAAAGGTAAAATTACACTATGACCCCTACAAAATAATAAAATTTTGATTTAATTCATAAAAATATAAGTTATTAAAATTGTGAAATTGCTTTTAGCTTTCATAAAAATATACAACTTAATTCCACCCCAAAAAATAGAATACTTTTTATTAATTTTAGAGTTAAAAATAGTAATAAGAGTTAGTTTAATATTTCTGAATTATTACATTATTATGCACTTTAAAAAATGATATAATATATTATTATTAGATGTCTAAAAAGTGACTTTTTTAAAATCATTCTAAATTAAGCTAAAAAGTAATTTATATCCCAACATAAATCTAAAATTCCTTAAATTGATTTGGACTTATGAATTTGTATTTTGTGTTTCTGTATTTATTAGTCAGTGGGTCAAGTGTGGGAGAAAAGATGGCATGCATTGAACCTCATGTGTTGGTCTAATGATGAATACAAGCATAAATCAAAAGTTCTATGATGAGTTAGTTTAACCAGTCTATATGCATCCTAGTTTTTTTCTTTAGGGATGTGACGAATATTCCAATAATTGAAATGTTTCAACAACTGATGAACTCTCCAAACCAAAGCAAAATTGGAGCCATTTGACGTCTTATCCATGATGAGCTAGTTTAAAACATATTTTTATTAAAGGAATAATGCAACTTGTAACAGCCCAATTTTCAGTGGTGATGGAACAATGGTTTCGGGACCACAAATTCTCGTCGTATCGACTCATAAATATCATTTTTAGAATATTTATAGAGTCATTATAGTTTATTAACCTTTAGTTAGTTAATTAAAAGAAAAGGACTAAATTGTAAAAAGTACAAAATATATTAATTATAATAATTAAGTGATTAAATGGCTTGATTAATAAATGAGGGAGAACTTAAGAAACAATTATGCCTTAATTGTAATAATAGGACGGCAATTAAATAGAAAATTATAAAATAGTGTGAATTGGATGGCACTTTTGTAAATAAATGGAAGTTTAATTAAATTAATATAAATTAAAGAATGAAAAACAGAACTTTTTTCATTATCTTCTTCAAATGGCCGAATGCCATAACTAGAGTGAGGAGAAAGCTTCGGTTGGCTTATTTCTTTTTATGTAACTCCGTTTTGATCTCTTTTTTTGTAATTTTTATATTTTTTAGATCGTTGCAACTAGGTCTAGTTAGCTCGTACCTTCATTTTTTATTCTATTAAAAATTTTGGAAGTTGTCATTTATGAATATTGAATGTTTTTTTATGAATATCATGTATTTGGAACTTTGATTATGTTATTTGTTGAATTTATAAAGTGATTTTTGTTAGATTTTGATTGTAGGATTAAATTGTGAAAATGTCAAAATATTAGGGTTGGGTAGTGAATTTGATGTTTATTATGGTCTATTTGAGGTCTTAGTATATTTAGATAAAATATTTACTTGAGAAAATTGGTTAATTTGATGAATTTTGAGTTAAAGGACAAAAGTGCAAAAATGGTAAAAGTTTGGGGCAATTATGTAATTGTGAAAAAAATAGGGTATTAATTGTAAAATAGTTTGGAATTGAAGTATATGCTAATAAATGAAGAATTTTACATTTTAGATCAAAATCAGTAGATACTCGTGGAAAAGGAAAAGTAACAGAATAGTCCTTGAACCTCTGCAACAATTACAATTCAGTTCAGGTAAGTTCGTACGGTTAAAAAAATTAACATTTTTATTAATTGGTGATTGGTATTATATATATTATATTGTTGGAAATGAATTATTGTTTAAATTATAATATTGAATTGGATATTCGGTTTGAATTGAACGCGGGATTTGAGTACATTCGTGATTTAGTGTATGACGGGGTCTGGAGTGGAGATGGTATGGGAGGGAGATATCGGCATTTTACCCAAGTAAACCGAGGTTCAGCATTTGTTTCAAACTCTCGTGTTATAATTTTTGTTTGGCGTGATTCGGGTGGATAAGCTCTTACAAGCTTCTGTTGGCGTATTCAGGAGGATCATCTCTTATGAGCTTTTGTTGACGATGTACTCTTACTCGTAAGTCATTCTTCGAATGGAAAATCTCAGTAAGGTAATTTGTTTAATGAATTTGAAAGACATGTTAGTTATTTTTTATTGATTTGAATACGGATGTATTTATCGATTGAAGTTCTGAATGACAGGGAGTTCTCTTGGATGATTTTTATTGTTTGAATTATTATAGTTAGTTCGGTAAGATTTATCATTCAACTTGTTGAACTTACTAAGTTTCATTAAACTTACTTGTGTTGTTTAATGTCATTGTAGATTTCGGAAGGTTGGACTATCAGATCGGCACACAAGTCACACTATCCAGTTTATCTCGATAGTTTTTGAAACATTTAATTCGGATTATATGACATGTACAGGCTTTTGTGCGGTTTTGGTTATTGTTTGGCTTATGTAAATATTATGAATGATATTTTGTATATATAACCAACTTGCATATTGTATAAGAATGAGGTATAATTGTGATGCTAGTATGTGTGATATATATGTATTTGAATTGTTATGATTGTGGTAACTTTCTTAGGTATAATTGATATTTATTTTGTTTTGAAAATGTCACTACACCAAAACAGGTTTTTAGTGGCGTTTTTTGAGGCGTTTTAGTAAAAAACGCCCCTAAAAAAAGCATTAGTGCGCTTCTACAAAAACGCCACTAAAAAGAGCATTAGCGGCGCTTTTAAGAAAACGCCGCTATAGGTTGACAATTAACGGCGCTTTTAGAAAAAACGCCGCTATAGGTTGTCATTAGTTGCGCTTTATAGAAAACACCGCAAAACAATAAACACAACGTCATTTTTTGTTGAGATTTAGTGGCTTTAGCGGCGCTTTGTAAAAACGCCACTAATGCTGACTTATAGCGGCGTTTTTCAAAAAAGCGCGCAAAAGATCGATATATAGCGGCGTTTGCGGCGTTTTTCAAAAAACGCCACAAAAAACTAAATACAACAGCGTCATTTTTTTAGCTTTAGTTGCTTTAGCGGTGCCTTCTTGCAAAACGCCGCTATAAATCAATCTTTTGCGGCGCTTTTTTGAAAAACGCCGCTATAAGTCAGCATTAGCGGCGTTTTTACGAAGCGCCGCTAAAAGTATAATCTATTTTTAATTGAATATTTAAATTCTTAAAAAAATAATGACACGTAGAATAATTTTAAAAGTAAAAACATAGGAAAATATTTATTAAAATACTATTATTTAAAATAATTTTAAAGTTTATTGGTATATGACTAATTGTTTTTTTATTTATATATTAAATATTTTCTTATATAATTTTAAAAGAGATAGTATTAATTTTAAAATATTGAATTAATTATCATTATAGTTTAGTGTTTATGATTTGGGGTATATGGTTCAATGTTTAATGTTTAGGAGTTACTATCTTAAGGGTTATGAATTATGTAATTTAGGGTACTTTAGGGTTTAATAGTTGGAGTTTAAGATTTAGGGGTTATGGGTTAAGAATTAGGGGTTAGGGGTTAGGGGATAAGGATTAGGGGTTAAGGGTTAAAAGTTTATGGTTTAGGGTTATAGTCTAAGGTATATGTATTGTGATTTAGGGTCTTGGGTTTAAAGTTTAAGGTTTAAAGACCAGTTAGGGGTTAAAGGTTTAGGGTTTTGATTAATTATCATTTTTTAATTTATATATTAAACGATTTCTTATATAATTGTAAAAGAGATAATATTAATCTTAATATATTAAAATTATATATGATTATAGTTTAAATTATTTTAGAGATAATAGATAAACTTTATATATATTAAATGGTTTAGGATTTAAGGTTTACGTGAAATTTGTTAAATGATGAAATTTTATACAATCAATTAATGCTTTTATATATTTAAAAATATTTAATCTAGACCATTTGAAATTTTGATAATTATTAGAATTAAAAAAAACATTGATAAATAAATAAATAAATAAATAAAAGTAACAAAATTTGATATGGATAGGTAACTATATCTACTTAATAACATTATAAACACATAGAACCCAAATTATATTAGAAATTAAAATATAAGGATTAAATATTAAGCATATTTAAAAGATAAAAACTGAAAATTATCTACTTCCGTAAAATGTAAAAAAAAAATTAGTATGTACCATATATCAGCAAGAGATAAATCTTTTAAACTTTAATTCATAATATTAGGATTAAATTATAACTAATTATCATCATATTAACATTTATCATCATTACTATTAATATTTAAAATCATTAATCGAAAGCATTAACAGCATGTTTGGTTGGCTGTAATGCTAAACCATTACAGCCTTATTCAGTGGACCCAACCTTATTACATTGTTTGGTTGGCTGAATTGGCTATTACAGCCCTATGCATTACAGCCTTATTCAAGAAAAATCACCGTTTACAATTCCTGCCTCCCCACACCGAATACCAATCCAGCATTAAAAGTTTTCATCTTTACCCTTCTCATTTCTTTTTCATCTGAGCATTTTCTTTTTTTTTTCACCTCTGATTCCCATTTCCTTCCAACAGTCCTTTTAGCCTCCACAAATTCATCCTCAAGCTCAACAGTTTCAATTTCCTCTTAGTTTTCTCGAGAAAATCCGACTTCGGTGTGAGAGGAAAGGGCTATCGATCCAACACCCAGATGTTAAATCGGTGCTGAATCGAGTGAAGCAGTTCGCTAACAAGGTAAGATTTTGACCTTCTTCAATCGAAATTAAGACCCCCCTTTTCGTTAACTATCACAGATCCCCAAGAATATTGTTTTAATCGAACCCTATTAAGCACTTACATGCTATTGTCATTGATAGGTATAAGATGTTTTTAAGATTACTTGTTGGAATTGTTAATAAATTGTACAGAAAACTTGTTGATTCGGTAAAGGAACAATTAATTTGGGTTAAAGAAATGGTTGATGTTTCTGCTACAGGAATTGATAGTTTGTTAGTGTGTTTAATGAGGCAAATTGTTGGTGGTGATTTTAGTGATGGGAATCTTTGGTTATGTTTGGAAAAGGTCGCATTGCACTCTCTACTTTCTGCCCATGCTATGCAAACACACGCAACTGCACTCTGTTTTGGACAGTACTCATGACATGGCAAAAAAAACACTAAAATCTTTGCAATTTTCATAATTTTTAAGGTTTCCAGATCCTGTATATGGGGTTCTAAAGTTTGCTAAGAGAGCATTAGACCACATACTAATTTTGTTTCTTGACATTGTTTAATGTAAGATCCTATATATCAAGATTGATACTTGTCCAGAATATTTATCTGTTAATACGTACTTCATTCGGCTAAATTATGCATTTGAGTGAAAACTGTATAATTTATCCGGATGAAGTATGTATTAACAGAAAACTATATAATTTATCCGGATGAAGTATGTATTAACAGAAACCTATAGAATTTATCCGGATGAAGTATGTATTAACAGATATACTTAAGATCTAGTTGGCACTTAAAATCTAGTTGGACTGTCACGTAGGATTACCATTAGGGAGATAATAATAGCATAAATGACTAAAACGTAACATTTCAAATATAAGTGACTAAAATATAACCCGAGGCAAACAAAAGTAAAGTGACTATTTTTGTAGTTTACCCATAAATAAAACATTGCAATATTTGTAAAAACAATTTAAAATATAAATTTATTAATATATATATATAATAAACTCAAATAAACAATGAAAAGATAATAAATTCTTAAATATATATTTGTTTAATTTAAAACAGCTTTTATAAAATATTTTCAGGAAATCTACCAAATAACAGAAAATATTTTACATAGATTCATCCAAACACCAGAAAAGTAAATTATTTCTACAAAAAGTAAATCATTTTCCAAAAATTATTTTCCGGAAAATATTGTATTGGCAAACAAACGCAGCCTAAATATGTATTGCAGTTTAAAAATAATAAAGTAGATTATATATTTTTTATAGTATTATATATTTTGATTTTTAATTCATATAATAATTATATAATGAATGTTATTAAATTATATATTTTTATTAAATTATATTTAATAATAATTATATTAAAATATGGTTAAACTATTTATTATTTTTATTAAATTATTTTCAATAATAATCTTATTAAAATTTAATAACAATGACAATAATCATCTACCTTAACAAAAATTCTGCTAAGGGTATTCTGGTCATTTTAGTTTTTTTCCTTATGCTATTACATCATCATTCCATTCAACCAAACATAAGAATACTATTACAGTTCTATTCCATTCCATTCAACCAAAAAGTTGAATTACTTATTACAGCTCTATTCCATTACAGCTCTATTCAATTACAACTCTATTCCATTACAGCCCTATTCCATTACAGCCCTATTCCATTACAGTGAACCAAACGTACTGTAATTGAATGAAGAATTCAATTCAAATTAATTCCTCTACACTTAATTTATATAAGTTAAATTTAAACTTAAAATTTAAAAGTTATCATGCAATATAGATATATTATTAAATATTGACTATCATAAATTAATTATTTTGGCTACCAAATTATAACAAATAAAAAAATATATAAAAATTAAGAGATTAGTGGCGTTTTTTGGAAAGACACCACAAAAAATAGTATAGTTTAAAGAAAACAGAGCCGTTTTAGTTGGTATTTAGGGGATTAACGGCGATTTAGTTTTTATAAAAACGCCGCAAAAAAAATTTACAGTTTGTGACAGCCCTAATTTGACCCTAGTCAGAAAGTGGTTTCGGGACCACAAAACCGAGTTATAAAAATAATTAACCGCCATATTCTATGTTTATTATATGTGAATATGAATGTGTGAAAGTTTCATACTTTAATTTGGTCAGTATATGTGAAATTTATTAGTAGGGACTTATGTGAGACAATTGTGAAATGTGTTAGACTAATGTAAAAATGATATAAAAGTGCATGATGTCAAAAAAAGTGTACTTGCATGTCAAATTAGCCAAATTTTGGATAGTGGCCTGCCATGATATGGGTTATTAATTATAATATGTATTTTTCTATTAACATTTTTAGTTTACAAAATGAATTAATGAATTAAGAATAATAAAATATGGGGTGAGTGGGAGGAGAAACCAAAGTTGGTTCATCCTTGCTCCTCCATTGCCGTAACTTGAGGGAGGAAGAAGAAAAGAATTTTCTTGTTTCATGTTTCGGCTTCGATGATGTTTAGGAAGAGTAAGTACTTTGAAATTCTTGGAAATTTATGTATAAATAAGGTGATTAGTTCAAGTTCTATTCATTCCATGGATTAAGTTTTGGTTGTTTAGAGGTTTGATATTCGGCCAAGTAGTTTGAAACTCTTAGTATATATATATTTTTTTACTTGAAAGTTGAAATTGGGTTGTTTATAGGGAGGTGCCGAATGTGGTCATTGAAGGGTCTTAATGAACAATATGTGTGGCTTGGGTTTATAACATTCGGTTAAGGAATTTTGTGTGCTAGCAAGTTTGGTTAAATATATAAATGTAAATCACCTTGTATTTGGTAATTTGAAGAGTAGGAAATGGCAAATTAAAATGATGTTGGGTAAATTTTTAGTTTAGTTGTGCTTAAGCATTCGGCATTAATTATTGATATTGGCTATGAAAGTATGAAAGATTAAAGATTATTTTTTTTATGAATTATGACATTAATATGAACAAGATAGAAAATCGGTTATAGATGTGATTGAGTGATTCGGTCATTGATGGGCATTATTGTAACCGAATTGTATTTTGCTACTTTTAAATTTCGAGATGGAATTTGTATATAAAAGCTAAGTTGAGCGGTTAGGACCGAATGAGGTATATAAGATATTAAAGCATGCTAGAATTATACATTAGTGAATATGTGTGATTGTACTAAATTCTCTACTTGAATTCGGTTAGGTATAGTCATGGTATGAGCTCATTAGGGATAATACCTTATAAGTGAATGTAGCTTTAGTTAACTTTATGTGTTATGCGTGTGTTAAAATAGTTAATGATTTGGATATTATTATAGGTATTTATGCTAAAGATTTTTCGGCTATGTTTTGTACCCATGTGATGACTCTAATGTCTAATATATATAAGAGTAATTTCGGCTTAAAAAAATTTTAAATTATATAGTACGTGTATGGCAATTGTATAAACATGAGGCATTGAAGTTACCTTATAAGACCGAATTGGGTAATTAAATTATTGATGAGTATGCATTTCGATTTTGTGTAGCTTAACATATGAGATGGGTATATGTTAGTTAATAGTTGTACTTAAAGTGATGTGTTAAAAATAATTAGGTACATGCTTGGTTTCATTATTAAATATAAGGGTTAAGTACCTTAAATTTATCTTTGATGTTCAAAATGATTAAATCAATTCATTTGTTAAATTAAGCTCAAGAGCAAAGGGGAACTAAATCTGATAAAGGAAAGGAGAAAGCAATCGAGTAGCCTATTCGTAACTACTCCAACATACCGAGGTAAGTTTAAGTATCTTCATTTAATATATAATTAACGATGCCATTATAAGAGTATAGTATGTAAATTCGATCTTTGACTTATACTTGAACTAAAATGTATTATATGACCATTAAGTGATAAGATGGCCAAGATGTGTCAAAGTATGATCATAATTGTATGTCCTGAAATTTTATCCGGACTTCAGGTCCGCAGGCTATGTGCTGGAATTATATCCAGACTTCAGGTCCGCAGGCTATGTGCTGGAATTATATCTGGACTTCAGGTCCGCAGGCTATGTGCTGGAATTTTATCCGGACTTCAGGTCCGCAGGCTATGAGCTAGAATTATATCCGGGCTTAAATTCCCGAAGACTTTGTGCTAGTGATTGGACCCGGGTTTTAACCTAGTAGGCTTAACATCGGTAATTCGAGTAAGGTTATGAATTAAATGCATGAGGTAACTATTATTAATTATGTATTATACAGTATGAAGATCAGGTACATATTTTGTACTCATAAGTGAACAAATCTTTAGATTGAAGTAGTAATAACGAGGAATAGAATATGTATATGTGCGTATAGATATATGTATAGATGAATACCGAAACTACGAATATGAGAATGACCATTTCGGATGATGTCCACTATTATATGAAAGTATACGATTTAAATTAATTATATAAGCCATGTTGATGATCGAGGTTTAGGTTGTAAATTTCTTTGTGTTTGGCATATATATATGTAGTTTCGGGCAAGTGGTATAAAGTTGATATTTCGTAACATTGATTTACATGTCAAGTTTTTATCTGTTTGAATTACTTAAGACTTACTAAGCATCAATATGCTCACTTAGTTACATTGATTCTTTGTTTTATAGATCCTGTCCGTTAGCTATCGTTTTTGGGAGTTTCAAAGTTGAAGTCATCCACACTATCAAAGCCCTTTCGGTACTCTTGTAGCTGAACTTTGTAAATGGCATGTATAGGACTAACTTTTGTTGTTAATTAAGTATCCTTTTGGTAATGTATATTCGTATAGCCATGCGAAAATGGCTTGTTAAGTTATTATATGTATTTCATATAGTTAATGTGTATGTGTGGTTGATATTCGATTAGTGTTTTAAATGTTTTGATAAGAATTGAACTTAGGATTATTCTATAGTGTTAAATGAAATTTCGTGCTTGTTTTGTAATACTTCTTAATCCCTCCGGCGACGGGTACAGGTTAGGGGCGTTACATTTTATTGGTATCAGAGCCAGGGTTTAGTCGATTCTAGGACTACCGTAATACGTTTGGGTCTAGCTATACATGCCATTATGTGTTTATTTGATAGTGTGGTGATTTCTGACAGTTAAAAAAATGTGTTTACTTATAGTAATGGATCCCGATTCCAACCGAGCGGTGGCTGATGATGTTGAGAGTGTAGCGCCTGCTCCCGCGCATGGGACAGCGCCGGTGGACTCTCAACCTATTTCTAGTAATCAGAACGATGAAGCTAGACAGGCTTTTTATAGCGTGATGAATGATTGGTTTAATCAGTATATTCGAACTAATACGGCTGTTCCACAACCCCCACTCCAGACTAATACAACCCCTGCACCTGCGATACCTCCGGTAACTGACCAGATGAGGTTAAATAAGCCCCCAGTAGACAGAATCTGAAAACACGGGGCTACTGAATTTAAAGCTACAGACAGCGACGATATCGAGCAAGCTGAATTTTGGTTGGACAACACTATTAGGGTACTTGATGAACTATCTTGCACACCCGATGAATGCCTAAAGTGTACTATCTCCTTGCTACGTGATTCTGCCTACTATTGGTGGAATACGTTGATTTCTGTTGTGCCCAGAGAGCGAGTAACTTGGGAGTTTTTCCAAACCGAGTTTCGAAAAAAGTATATCAGCCAGAGATTCATTGATCAAAAACGGAAAGAATTTCTTGAACTTAAACAAGGTTCCATGTCGGTTACTGATTATGAACGAAAGTTTGTGAGGCTTAGTCGGTACGCTCGAGAATGCGTTTCTTCAGAAGCTGTAATGTGTAAACGTTTCGAAGATGGACTGAACGAAGATATAAAACTGTATGTTGGCATTTTAGAAATCAGAGAATTTGTAGTACTTGTCGAGCGAGCTTGTAAAGCCAAAGAGCTCAGTAAGGAGAAAAGAAAAGCTTATATGGGAGCAAAAGAGTTTCGTAAGAGATCTTCGGGAAAGCCCTTTCAACAGTCATTGAAGAAATTTAGAGATGATTTAGGCCGATCTAAAGACACTTCGGGCTTTTCTAGACGAGATCGTGATCGACCCCTGTGGGTACACGAGTCACTTCGGTTGCCAGTGTTGGAAATGATCCTCGGGACAGAACAGAGTGCCAGTATTGTGGTAAATGGCATTCGGGGAGTTGTAGATTCCATGACCGCTCTTGTTATAAGTGTGGATCAGCTGACCACTTTATCAAGGATTGCTCGAGACTGTCTGAACAGAATGTAAATCAGAGTGGGAAACCGGGTGCTACTACTGCTCGAGGTAGACCATCTAGAAATACGGGGAATGCTAGTGGCGGTCAGAGAGGATCTAGAGATGCTACAACCAGATCTGAGGCTCGTGCTCCTGCTAGAGCTTATGCTATACGCGCACGCGAGGATGCTTCCTCGCCAGACGTTATTACCGGTACTTTCACTCTCTTTGATACTAATGTGATTGCATTGATTGACCCTGGTTCTACTCATTCATATGTATATGAGACTTTAGCATCCAGTAAGACTTTACCTGTTGAGTCTACTGAGTTCGTAATTCGAGTGTCGAATCCCTTGGGTCGTTATGTACTTGTTGACAAGGTGTGTAAGAAATGTCCCCTAGTAATCCGAGGTTCCTGTTTTCCGGCCGATTTGATGCTTTTACTGTTTGATGAATTTGATGTTATCCTCGGTATGGATTGGTTGACCGTACATGATGCAGTTGTAAATTGTAAAAGAAAGACTATTGATTTGAAGTGTGTAAATAATGAGATAATTCGAGTTGAGTCTACTGACTTGAACGGATTTCCAGCAATAATATCCTCGATGTTGGCTCGGAAACATGTGAGAAAGGGGTGTGAAGCATATCTTGCGTACGTACTTGATAGCAAAGAGTCAGAAAGGAGACTTGAATCTGTGCCAGTGGTTTGTGAGTATTCAGATGTTTTTCCTGATGAGTTACCAGGATTACCACCTGTTCGAGAGGTTGAATTCGGCATCGAACTAGTACCTGGTACCACTCCAATTTCGATAGCTCTGTATCGTATGGCACCAACGGAATTGAAAGAATTGAAAACTCATTTGCAAGAGTTGACGGATAGAGGTTTTACTCGACCGAGTTTTTCACCTTGGGGTGCACCAGTATTGTTTGTGAAAAAGAAGGACGGAACCTTGAGAATGTGCATCGACTATCGTCAATTGAATAAAGTGACAATAAAGAATAAATATCCGTTACCACGTATTGATGATCTGTTTGATCAGCTGAAAGGAGCTTCAATGTTTTCAAAGGTAGATTTGAGATCGGGTTATTATCAGTTGCGAGTTCGAGACTCAGATATACCCAAAACTGCTTTCAGAACGAGATACGGTCACTACGAATTCTTAGTGATGCCGTTTGGGCTCACTAATGCCCCTGCGGTATTTATGGATTTGATGAATCGGATTTTCAGACAATATTTGGACCAGTTTGCAGTTGTGTTTATAGACGACATCTTGATTTATTCACACGATGAAATAGAACATGCCGAGCACCTGAGATTAGTGTTGTAGATTTTACGGGATAAACAGTTGTATGCTAAGTTCAGTAAATGTGAGTTCTGGTTGAAAGAAGTTATCTTTTTGAGACACGTGGTATCTGCATCGGGAATTAGAGTTGATCCGGGCAAAATATCAGCCATACTTGATTGGAAGCCCCCAAGAAATATTACTGAAGTTTGGAGCTTTTTGGGACTTGCCGGTTACTACAGACGATTTGTAAAGGGTTTCTCGATGATAGCCACCCCAATGACGAAACTACTTCAGAAAGATGTTAAGTTTGAATGGTCAGAAGAATGTCAAAAAAGTTTTGATCAATTGAAAACTTATTTAACTGAAGCCCCAGTGCTAGTGCAGCCTGAATCCGGTAAAGAGTTTGTCATTTACAGTGATGCATCCTTACTTGGGTTGGGTTGTGTGTTGATGCAAGAAGGTCGAGTTGTAGCTTACGCGTCGAGACAATTGAAGCCACATGAGAAAAACTATCCGGCTCATGATCTCGAATTAGCCGCCATCGTATTCGCTTTGAAAATATGGCGACACTACTTGTTTGGGGAGAGGTGTCATGTATATTCGGATCACAAAAGTCTTAAATATTTGATGACTCAAAGAGATTTGAATCTACGACAAAGACGTTGGCTTGAGCTGTTGAAAGATTATGAGCTTGTCATCGACTATCACCCGGGAAAGGCTAATGTGGTTGCTGATGCTTTAAGTAGTAAATCACTGTTTGCTTTACGAGCGATAAATGTACACCTGTCCGTTTTATCCGATAATATGTTAGTAGCAGAATTAAAGGCTAAACCATTATGGATTCATCAAATTCGTGAATCTCAGAAAGTCGACAATGAATTGGTTGCTAAACGAGCTGAATGTGCTTCTAATGTGGAATCAGAGTTTCAAATAGACGACAATGATTGTTTAAGGTTCAGAAGTCGATTGTGTGTTCCAAGAAATTTAGAACTTATTTCGATGATCTTGAGTGAGGCTCATAGTAGCCGAATGTCTATCCACCCGGGTAGTACGAAAATGTACAACGATTTGAAACGTCAGTTTTGGTGGCCTAGTATGAAACGAGACATTTCTAACTTTGTTTCGAAGTGTTTGATATGTCAACAAGTGAAAGCGGAACATCAAGTGCCTTCAAGATTACTTCAGCCGATCATGATACCAAAATGGAAGTGGGATCGAGTCACGATGGATTTTGTATCTGGGTTGCCATTGTCATCAAGCAAGAAAGATGTGATCTGGGTTGTTGTTGATAGACTGACAAAGTCGGCTCATTTTATTCCTGTACGTATGGATTATTCCCTTGACAAGCTATCTGAAATATATGTATCTCAGATTGTAAGGTTACATGGAGTACCTACTTCTATTGTGTCTGATAGAGATCCGAGATTTACATCGCGATTTTGAAAGAAATTGCAAGAAGCCTTGGGTACCAAGTTGCATTTTAGCACCGCTTTTCACCCCCAGACTGATGGTCAATCTAAACAGATAATCCAGATACTCGAGGATATGTTGAGATGTTGCATCCTTGAGTTTAGTGGTTCATGGGAACGGTATTTACCTTTGATTGAATTCGCTTACAACAATAGTTTTCAATCAAGTATTAAGATGGCACCTTACGAGGCTTTGTACGGTCATAAATGCCGTACACCGTTGTTTTGGACCGAGCTTAGTGAAAGTAAAATCTTCGGAGTTGATTTGATTAAAGATGCTGAGCAGAAAGTAAAAGTAATCAGTGAAAGTCTGAAAGAAGCTACAGATCGTCAGAAGTCGTACGCGGATTTGAAACGAAAAGACATTGAATATCAGGTTGGAGACAAAGTGTTTCTTAAAGTTTCACCTTGGAAAAAAGTGCTCAAATTTGGCCGTAAAGGCAAATTGAGTCGGAGGTATATCGGGCCGTATGAGATATCCGAACGAATTGGGCCAGTCGCTTACAGATTGATTTTACCCCCTGAACTTGAAAAGATTCACAATGTTTTTCATCTCTCGATGCTTCAACGTTATAGATCTGATCCTTCGCACATAATTAGTCTATCGGAGGTTGAAATTCAATCTGATTTGAGTTATGAAGAAGAACCGATTCGTATCCTAGCTCGTGAGGTGAAAGAGTTGCGAAACAAAAAGGTTCCTTTAGTAAAGGTGTTATGGCTCAAACACGGGATCGAAGAAGCTACTTGGGAAACCGAGAACTATATGAAAGAACGATACCCAAATTTATTCACTGGTAAGATTTTCGGGGACGAAAATTTCTTAAGTGGGGGAGAGTTGTGACAGCCCTAATTTGACCCTAGTCGAAAAGTGGTTTCGGGACCACAAAAACGAGTTATAAAAATAATTAACCGTCATATTCTATGTTTATTATATGTGAATATGAATGTGTGAAAGTTTCATACTTTAATTTGGTCAGTATATGTGAAATTTATTAGTAGGGACTTATGTGAGACAATTGTGAAATGTGTTAGACTAATGTAAAAATGATCTAATAGTGCATGATGTCAAAAAAAGTGTACTTGCATGTCAAATTAGCCAAATTTTGGATAGTGGCCGGCCATGATATGGGTTATTAATTATAATATGTATTTTTCTATTAACATTTTTAGTTTACAAAATGAATTAATGAATTAAGAATAATAAAATATGGGGTGAGTGGGAGGAGAAACCAAAGTTGGTTCATCCTTGCTCTTCCATTGCCGTAACTTGAGGGAGGAGGAAGAAAAGAATTTTCTTGTTTCATGGTTCGGCTTGGATGATGTTTAGGAAGAGGTAAGTACTTTGAAATTCTTGGAAATTTATGTATAAATAAGGTGATTAGTTCAAGTTCTATTCATTCCATGGATTAAGTTTTGGTTGTTTGGAGGTTTGATATTCGGCCAAGTAGTTTGAAACTCTTAGTATATATATATATTTTACTTGAAAGTTGAAATTGGTTTGTTTATAGGGAGGTGCCGAATGTGGTCATTGAAGGGTCTTAATGAACAATATGTGTGGCTTGGGTTTATAACATTCGGTTAAGGAATTTTGTGTACTAGTGTAACACCCCGTACCCGAGACCGTTGCCGGAGTCGGACACGAGGGGTTCACAGACTACATTCACTTACTTGCACAGTTCATTTTAAAAATTTCCAGGCAGTTGCCTAACTGTGTCACTGTCACCTTAAAAATCATATCTTGAGTTCTAAAACTAGAAAATAAGTTTTGTAATTTTTCCCTGAAACTAGACTCATATTTCCATCTACATATTTTTTTCTAGAATTTTTGGTCAGGCCAATTAGTACAGTTTATTAGTTAAAGTCTCCCCTGTTACAGGGTACGACTACACTGACCTTCATGCATTACGATTTGGATATCTCCCTGTACAGGGCTTCAATACTGATTCCGTTTGTTTCTATAGAAATTAGACTCAAAGAGGAATCTATACATATAAGAAATGACTTCTAAATGTCTCTGGTTAATTTATAATGAATTTCCAAAGTCAGATCAGGGGATCCAGAAACCGTTCTGGCCCTGTCTCACAAAAACTTTAACATCTCATAATATACTATTCATATGAACGTTTCGTTACTTTCCTATGAAAATAGATTCATCAAGGTTCGTTTACATAATTTATTCACTATTTAATTCCATTCCTACTATTTTTAGTGATTTTCCAAATCTACATCACTGCTGCTGTCAGCATCTGCCTTTAAGGTAGACTTTACCTATTTCATAGTTTCCATGATTCAACTAGCCCTTTTAGCATAAATAGCACAAATTATGATAGTGATTAACCATTCCCATGGCCAATCCTTGTTAAGCATATCCACACCTCTCAATAACCATATCCATACCAAATGATTATAACATTATGCTCAAACATATATAAGCCATTTTCGCATGGCTATCCAAAATTATACAAATTCAAAGGGTCCATGACCCACAACAAAAAGGGTAGTCCTATACATGCCATTTCAAAGTTCAACCAAAAGTATACCAAAAGGAGCTTTGATAGTGTGGGCGACTTCGACTTCAAAATCTCGAGTCCGATAGCTGAAGAACCAAAATCTATAAAACAGAGAATCAAAGAAACGGAGTAAGCATTAAATGCTTAGTAAGTTTTGAGCAAAGAATTTAGACACAACCAAAGTATAGCATTCATGTAGCTAAACAGATAATTTCATATGCACAAATTTTCAATGTCATACTTACTTCACATTACCAACCCTTATATTCATACACAAAGATCAACTTAGCCAAAGGCCGGTAGCTCATTTATCAACTGAGCGAATACTTATTTGTAAGGGCTCAACTAATTCAAAGCACATACGAAACATACCTCAATGTTGGGATGTTACAAGCGTATTAACTGAAATTTTTACAGCAAGATCGTTCATTCCCGAATCACGTACCTTCGGAATTTAACCGGATATAGCTACTCGTTCAAATGCCTTCGGGACATAGCCCGGTTATAGTAACTCGCACAAATGCCTTCAGGACTTAACCCGGATTTAGTAACTCGCACCAATGCCTTCGGGCTTAGCCCGGAATTAGTAACTCGCACAAATGCCTTCGGATCTTAGTCCGGATATGGTCACTTAGCACAAAGCCTTCGGGACTTAGCCCGGACATCATTCGAATAACCATGCACATTTAACAATAAATCATGACACATTTGTATTTCATTTTCATTAGCAAAACTCAAACACAAGACACTTATCACTCTTGCAATTTCGGCTCAATAGCCACACACAAAGAGCATGATTTTGATTTGCTTAAAACATGATCTAATCAAATCATAATTTAAGCTCTATTACTCAAGAACTTACGTCGGATGTTGTCGAACGATTTCGATGGCTATTCGACCACTTTTTCCTTCCCTTTATCGGATTTAGTTCCCCTTTGCTCTTGAGCTTAATTTAACAAATAAATTGATTGAATCATTTGAGCATCGAAAAGAGAAACTCAAGGTACTTAGCCCATATATAATTAATTAGACATCAAAGTCACATATGTACGGAATCATGAATCAAACTCAACACATTAGTTAGTATTCTCCTTAGCCGAATTTTCTAAGTCAAGATAAATCCTTCAATATGCTTACCTATGGCCGAACAAACACATCAACCTATGTACTCATTCATGTGGCCGAATATGCATGTTTATGTTGAGGCCAATTATATACTTAATACCACACACAAATGGCATACATTTTACTAACTAATGCATTACATATTATAACTCAATACGCATCCATCATTTACTCCATAACCGAAACACCATCATATGAAAATATATACCTTGAGATATTATATATGTCATGCCAATACATCATGTGCAAACATATATATATGTGTAAGAGCCGAATCACAAGGTTGATTATAACCAAACATAAACATAAATCCAAAACACAAATCTTACCTACAATGCAATAAGCATAAATCATACTTATGGATATACCATGGCCGAATACATCACAACACCTTACAATTTCAATTTTGATCATGGTTAAACAAAGAACTTAATGTCTCACTCAAAAATGCTAAAAAGAAAATCCAAGAGTTAATCAATCCACCATCACATGTATCATTAACAAGCTTCACATTTAGCATGCAATGACATTAACACAAAATCCACCTTGGCCGAATATCATCCCCATGACATAGCAAAGATTTGAACCATGGCTAATTAGAACTCAAGCTAGCAACTAAAAACATGCATGAATCTCATGGCACAACATCAACATACCTTAATCTAGATACAAGTATGGCCGAACCTCCTCCTAATCCTCTTCCAAACCAAACATGAAGCAAGAACTCCTTCATTCTTCCTTAGAATTTTCGGCCAAGGATGAACCAAAGGATGAACACTTTTTTTTTTGTTTTCTTTTCTTCCACTCACGGCAATAGGGGGGACAATCACACACATCCTTTCTTTTTTTTTTTGTTTCTCATCCTACTAACACTAATATTTTATTGCCCATGCTCTTTATTTTATTAATCCTTACATAATGCATTACCCCAACATGTTTATGACATGTTTTTAGCCATAACATCTTGTCCACCCATGCTCATGGCCGGCCACTACATATTAGGGGGGAAAAATTGACATGCAAGTCCTCCCTTTTGATTACATGCACTATTAGGTCCTTATAGATTAGCCTATCACATTTCAAAAATGTCACCCATAAGTCCTTTTGACTAAATTCACATGCAATTTACCAAATCGAAGCCTAAAACTTTCACACATTCATAATCACATATTTTAGACAATAAATATCACATTCAAATAATTTGGTGACTCGATTTAGCGGTCCCGAAATCGCTTTCCGACTAGGGTCACTTTAGGGCTGTCACAGCTAGCAAGTTTGGTTAAATATATAGATGTAAATCACCTTGTATTTGGTAATTTGAAGAGTAGGAAATGGCAAATTAAAATGATGTTGGGTAAATTTTTAGTTTAGTTGTGCTTAAGCATTCGACATTAATTATTGATATTGGCTATGAAAGTATGAAAGATTAAAGATTATTTTTTTATGAATTATGACATTAATATGAACAAGATAGAAAATCGGTTATAGATGTGATTGAGTGATTCGGTCATTGATGGGCATTATTGTAACCGAATTGTATTTTGCTACTTTTAAATTTCGAGATGGAATTTGTATATAAAAGCTAAGTTGAGCGGTTAGGGCCGAATGAGGTATATAAGATATTAAAGCATGCTAGAATTATACATTAGTGAATATGTGTGATTGTACTAAATTCTCTACTTGAATTCGGTTAGGTATAGTCATGGTATGAGCTCATTAGGGATAATACCTTATAAGTGAATGTAGCTTTAGTTAACTTTATGTGTTATGCGTGTGTTAAAATAGTTAATGATTTGGATATTATTATAGGTATTTATGCTAAAGATTTTTCGGCTATGTTTTGTACCCATGTGATGACTCTAATGTCTAATGTATATAAGAGTAATTTCGGCTTAAAAAAAATTAAATTATGTAGTACGTGTATGGCAATTGTATAAACATGAGGCATTGAAGTTACCTTATAAGACCGAATTGGGTAATTAAATTATTGATGAGTATGCATTTCGATTTTGTGTAGCTTAACATATGAGATGGGTATATGTTAGTTAATAGTTGTACTTAAAGTGATGTGTTAAAAATAATTAGGTACATGCTTGGTTTCATTATTAAATATAAGGGTTAAGTACCTTAAATTTATCTTTGATGTTCAAAATGATTAAATCAATTCATTTGTTAAATTAAGCTCAAGAGCAAAGGGGAACTAAATCTGATAAAGGAAAGGAGAAAGCAATCGAGTAGCCTATCCGTAACTACTCCAACATACCGAGGTAATTTTAAGTATCTTCATTTAATATATAATTAACGATGCCATTATAAGAGTATAGTATGTAAATTCGATCTTTGACTTATACTTGAACTAAAATGTATTATATGACCATTAAGTGATAAGATGGCCAAGATGTGTCAAAGTATATCATAATTGTATGTGCTGAAATTTTATCCGGACTTCAGGTCCGCAGGCTATGTGCTGGAATTATATCCGGACTTCAGGTCCGCAGGCTATGTGCTGGAATTATATCTGGACTTCAGGTTCGCAGGCTATGTGCTGGAATTTTATCCAGACTTCAGGTCTGCAGGCTATGAGCTGGAATTATATCCGGGCTTAAATTCCCGAAGACTTTGTGCTAGTGACTGGACCCGGGTTTTAACCTAGTAGGCTTAACGTCGGTAATTCGAGTAAGGTTATAAATTAAATGCACGAGGTAACTATTATTAATTATGTATTATACAGTATGAAGATCAGGTACATATTTTGTACTTATAAGTGAACAAATCTTTAGATTGAAGTAGTAATAACGAGGAATGGAATATGTATATGTGCGCATAGATATATGTATAGATGAATACCGAATCTAAGAATATGAAAATGACCATTTCGGATGATGTCCACTATTATATGAAAGTATACGATTTAAATTAATTATATAAGCCATGTTGATGATCGAGGTTTAGGTTGTAAATTTCTTTGTGTTTGGCATATATATATGTATTTTCGGGCAAGTGGTATAAAGTTGATATTTCGTAACATTGATTTACATGTCAAGTTTTTATCTGTTTGAATTACTTAAGACTTACTAAGCATCAATATGCTCACTTAGTTACATTGATTCTTTGTTTTATAGATCCTGTTCGTTAGCTATCGTTTTTGAGAGTTTCAAAGTTGAAGTCATCCACACTATCAAAGCCCTTTCGGTACTCTTGTAGCTGAACTTTGTAAATGGCATGTATAGGACTAACTTTTGTTGTTAATTAAGTATCCTTTTGGTAATGTATATTCGTATAGCCATGCGAAAATGGCTTGTTAAGTTATTATACGTATTTCATATAGTTAATGTGTATGTGTGGTTGATATTCGATTAGTGTTTTAAATGTTTTGATAAGAATTGAACTTAGGATTATTCTATAGTGTTAAATGAAATTTCGTGCTTGTTTTGTAATACTTCTTAATCCCTTCGGTGACGGGTACGGGTTAGGGGCGTTACACAGTTTAACAGAACGGCTTTGTTTTAGATAGATAGGGGATTAGTGGCGTTTTATAAACGCCACAAAAAGAATTAAAGTTTATGGAAACGATGGCGTTTTAGTTGAATATATAGGGGATTAGCGGCGTTTTTTGAAAAAACGCCGCAAAAAACATTAGTGCTTAAAGAAAACAGCGTCGTTTTTGTTATAGATTAGCGGCGTTTTCTTAGAAACGCCGCAATAGATAGCTTTTAGCGGCGCGTTTATAAAGCGCCGCAAACGGTCAAATTTTTTCGCCGAAATGGCATCGTTTTAATTTGTTAAATTTCATTTCTTTCATGCCCGGAAGCCTTAGGCTTTTCCCCCAAAACACCAAATCAGTTTCCCTTAAATTCACATAAACAGCATCGTTTTTTTCCACCCTTTTATCCCCAGAGACATACCCGAAAAGCTTAAGTGTTTTCCCCTAAAATTTTCCCCTAAAATTTTCTCCCTAACCCTAAATTTTCAGCAAATCCAAAGCCAACCGATCTCTCCATCGCCGGACCCGACCATCTATTGCATCGCCGTCAACTCGACCATCTGCTACGTCACCGTCGCACTCCTCTGTTGCAACTAATCGGTAAGCTGAAACCCTCACTCAGCTATTTCACCCATCTTCTTCTCGGTTCTCATTTTATTGGTTCGATGCTTTTCGATTTTTGTAACAGGGAATTGAAACCTGGGTTAGAGAAATTATTGGTGGAGGAATTCACAATCTTCTGCAGCAGCTTCACCTGCTACTTCATCATCATATTTACTTTCGGATACTGAATAGAAGAGAAAGGGGAAGAAGGGAAAGATAAAGGTACGCTTTTTTGGATTATTTCTTCTTGTGTACCATAAAGACTTGCTTTTTTGTTCATCTTTCGTATATGTTCTCATTTTTGTTTTGCTACTTAAATGACTTAATATATATATGATTTGTTGTTGTATCGAGATGGACATAGTAGAAATCGTGATATTACTGAGGATTAGATAGAATGTTAGTTCCATATGTTATGATCTCTTGTATCATTGCACTGGAAATGTGTCTGGATTATTCCTTGTTTGGAAATTCTTACTGGTGTAATTAGTGCATTAGGATATTATGCTAACCTGCTCTGTATAATTTCATTATTACTTTGTAGCAAGGTGAATTCTTTTGCTGGTTCCTGATTGTTCTTGCATGTTAAGTTACCCTTTTAGGCCAAGTGTCTTAAAAAGCATGTAATTTATTTCCTTGAAACTGTTCTTTCTGGTATTTTTGATATTTTGGATACTCATCCTTTTACTTGCTGGACTTTTTGGTCTTCTTTCATATCATGTTATTTGTTTACTTGAATCATTAGTTTTTTTTTGGAGTACCTGATTGTAGAAGTTTGAAACTTATATTATTCTTTTTTAAATGTTATGGAAAAGCTTATCTTTTTCCAAGTTTTTCCATATAGTTGGATGATTAACTTTCATTCCATTCTTATGACTGAATATGTATTGGATATGGAGAATTTAGGAAAAGTAAAAGACTCCCGATAATGAAAGACCATAATTATTACAATTTGATTTCTAGTGGAATGATACACATGCCTTTGTGGGTGGCTGTGTAACTTTTTATGCTCTAATGGCTTCGAAGTGTCTGCAAATGGATTATTTTGATCTTTATCAAATCTATTTCTTTAGGGGATAGGTTGATGACCAGTGTTACTTGTGTAGGTATGGATATGGGTATGATTAGATTTTTTTTTTCATATATTTGGAATCTTGAAGGTTATATGAGTATGGTGAATTGTATTTTAGTTTAATTGGTATTGGTATTATTATCAACGTAGGACTATATGAGTTTGAGTGTACCTTCTATTTATAGATTTACTGAGGGGTTATAGGTAATTTTAAATATTTTATCAAAAATAAAAAATTTCAAATCTAGACTTGTTTTTTGACTTGCAAACTTTAAAAAGTCCATTTTGTTATTAAATTTTAATAAAATATTAAATATATTTTTAATTAATATTTTATATTTTTTAAATTAAAAATTAAAAAAAATATTTTTATTATTCAAATTAAAATGGGTCAGGCTGGTTTGAAGTGCTGGTTTGAAGTACAAAAAATATTTGTCTAAGTTAGCCCATTGGGTTGGGTAGGCTACTTGGCCATGGAGGTTGTGGAGTTGCAAAAATTGAGCACAATATCTTTTATGCCATTTTTCAATGTACGTGAGGTGAGTATGCGTAAAGAGGTGAATTTTTTATTTCACAATTAATTTTAAAAAATTGATATCTGTTTTTTTTTATATTTATATTCTTTTAATATTTTATTATACTTTTTTAAGACATTTATTAATTTTTGAATTTTAATATTTTATTATATATTATTATATTTTATTATACCAATTTTTTAAAATTATTTATGAAGTAAAAGAAATACATACCAGATGCTCACTCTTTATAGACTTAAAGAAGAACAAATTTTAAACATAGGTAATTTAAGGCTGAAAGTACTGTTGAAGCTTGATGCCTTCTTTACTAATTTTTTCAACCCTATTTTTGTAATTTGTGATTTAATATTTCTATATTTTTAATAAATTTATTTATTGATATAATGTCTCATCTAATATATAAATATTTCTATCACGATTTTTAATAAATTTATTTATTAATATAATATGTCCATCTAATATACAAATATTTCTATCACAATTTTTAATAAATTTATTTATTAATATAAATGTCCCATCTAATATACAAATATTTAATAAAATATTTTATATAGTTTTTAACTTCAATTTAAATTATTATTGAAATATTCTCGTCCGTTTTATCACAAATATTATTGTCAGTTTTATCACAAATATTATCGTCCGTTTTATCATTTAAGTTAAACTTTTTATTCAAAATAAATCATACCTTTTAAGCTAAATACGGATGTCCACACAGTGGTTTAACATGTACTTAAGAAAAGATGTCTTATAAAACATAAATTAAATTAATTGTGGACTATTTTAACTGCACATGTGATTTGTCAAATAAAAACGAACAACATGTATATTATTTAATTAAAATAATTTTTTTCAATATTATTTAATTAAAATAATTTTTATAAATATTATTTAATTAAATATTATTTAATTTGCAACTTACCTGTAGATACTTGATGCTTGATATGTATTATCTATATGATTTTCCACATCGTCAAATAAAAAACTTACATAATACATAAATATATTTGATAAATATTTAACATAACTTACAAAACTTACATAACTTATATAACTTAGATAAATATATAACTTACATAACTTATATAACTTATATAACTTAGATAAATATATAACTTACATAACTTACATAACTTATATAACTTAGATAAATATATAACTTACATAACTTATATAACTTAGATAAATATATAACTTATATAACTTACATAACTTATATAACTTATATAACTTAGATAAATATATAACTTACATAACTTACATAACTTATATAACTTAGATAAATATATAACTTACATAAATATATATCATATCATAACTTACATAACTTACATAATATTTAAATATATTTGATATCATAATTTACATAACTAGCTTACGAAACTTACTTAACTTACATAATACACAAATCTATACTTGAAAATCTCGCAACTTACCTGAATTAGTTTATACCCATTAGAGGCTTGATATTTAGTATAATGACATGATTTAAATCAATTAAGAACATTTAAGTAACTATAATATGTTGTCAACTTTAGATTTCAAGAACTATGAAATGGATAGGAGTTGGATGAAATTGTCAAGGGTAAGTAATGCCTATCAAAATGGAGTACAAACTTTTCTAAATTTTGCATTTCAAAATGCAAGCCAAGAGAATATGATTCTTTTCCCGTGTAAGAAGTGTGGCAACATCAACTGGCATTTTCGTGAAGTTATCTACGAACATCTAATTGTTGATGGCTTTATTCGGGGGTATAAAAAATGAATTTTCCATGGAGAGTGTACATCTAGTGGAACTTCTTCAACGATTAATCCGACTTATCCTGATACTGATTACCATCAGTAAGTTAGACAAGATGACATGGAAGATATGTTGCGGGATGCATTTAATATGCATAGTCATGGTGAGCAATCGTTTCAACCTGACTTTATTACATCCGATGATTGTAATATTGGTGGAAATGTTTTTTGCGAAACGGGAACAAGTGCACCTGATGAGGAACCAAATGAAGAAGCGGCGAAGTTCTACAATTTACTTAATGAAATGAATGAAGAACTTTACGAGAGATCAAAATATTCGAAATTGTCCTCCTGCATTCGTCTATTTCACTTAAAATGTTTGGGAGGGTGGACCGGAAACTCTTTTACAATGCTGCTAGAGTTTCTGAGAGAGATGTTTCCGTTTGCAAAAATTCTCCAGTCTTGTCAAGATATGAAGAAACTAATAAAAGATTTGGGCCTTAGGTACGATAAAATTCATAGTTGCCCAAATGACTGCATATTGTACTGGGGTGATCAGAAAAACCAACAGTCTTGTCATGTTTGCGGTAAGTCTCATTGGATGAATAGTAATACAGAAGATGTGAATACGGATGAAGGTGGGGCACAGTTAAAAAAGAAGCCAGTTAAGGTCTTGCGATATTTTCCCCTAATACCAAGACTTCAAAGGCTTTTCATGTCCTCAAAGACAGTCGAATCTATGAGGTGGAATAATGATCAACGGACCGATGATGGATTATTAAGACATCCTGCGGATTCTTTAGCTTGGAAATCATTTGATAGTAAATTTTCAAGCTTTGCAAGCGATCCTCGGAATGTGAGGTTTGGGCTAGCAGCTGACGGCTTTAATCTATTTAAAATCTTGAGTACTTCATATAGTACTTGGCCTGTAGTGCTTGTTCCTTACAATTTGCCTCTATGGATTTGCATGAAGCAATCTTCATTTATTTTATCAATGATTATCCCTGGAGAGAAAGGTCCCGGAAATGATATTGACATCTATTTGCATCCACTTATTGAAGAGTTAAAATAATTATGGTCGGGTGTTGAGACATATGATGTATTGAGAAAGGAGAACTTTAATTTACGTACAGCTTTATTGTGGACAATTGATGATTTCCTGGCTTATGTTAATTTATCAGGTTGGAGTACTAAAGGACGTTATGCTTGTCATTGTTCTGATGCACAAACTTGTTCGAAGTGGTTGTACAATGGGAAGAAGTTCTCTTACATGGGCCATCGTCGGTGGTTAGATGGAAATCATAAATTTAGATTTCAAAGGACTCTATTTGACAGTACTGAAGAGTACAGAGGAGCTCCTGAGCAAACCATTGGATCTGAAATCTTGTTTATGTTAAAAGATATTAATTTTAGTTATGGGAAGATGAATCAACCACCTAACACGCAAACAAAGTGAAGATCGAGGGATGAATCTGATGATGAATCTGATGGAGAGGATGATCCTAATGAGGTGGACTTATGGAAAAAATGAAGTATTTTTTTTGAGTTGCCTTATTGGGAGCACAACATTTTACGCGACAATCTTGATGTCATGCATATTGAGAAGAATGTCTGTGAGAACATTGAATGTTGATGGAAAATCAAAAGACAATCTTCAGAGCCGACTTGATTTAGTTGACATGAGAATTCGGCATGATCTTTATCCTCAAGTATTTCCAAATGGAAAATATCGGTTGCCGCCTTCTATTTTTTCAATGTCAAAGGAAGAGAAAGAAGTGTTCTGCATGGTGTTGAAGGATATAAAGGTCCCAGATGCGTATGTATCAAATATATCTCAATGTGTGAGTCTCAAAGATCGAAGATTATATTCATTAAAATCACATGATTACCACATCTTGATGCAAGATTTACTCTCAATTGCTTTACGGTGCTGTATGCCAAAAAATGTAACGTCCTGTATAATTAAACTATCCAATATAATGAAAGCTATTTGTGGCAAAGTTTTGGATGTTGAAGAACTTGAGAAAGTACAGGATCGAGCGGCTTTGACTTTATGCAATTTGGAGAAGATCTTTCCACCTTCCTTCTTCACTATTGTGGTGCACTTGGTAATTCATCTCCCTCACGAAGCAATACTCGGTGGACCGATTTTTTATCGATGGATGTATCTTATAGAAATGTGCTAATTTATTTCTCAAGTATTCATTCATTCACCTTTATACATTTAGTTACAGCTTTTGATAAATATTGTATATCGTGTTTAGGTTCCTAAGCAAATTGAAGTCATATTATCGCAATAAGCGTTACCCAGAAGGATCAATTGCTGAAGGCTACTTGGCAAAAGAGTGCATGACCTTCTGTTCTAGATATTTAGAAGATGTTGAAACACGATTAAATAGACCAAGTAGAAATGCTAGGCTCAATGATCATAACTTGGCCGAAACTTATTTATTCCAAAGTTATGGAGAACCAATCGGCAAAATTGAAATTGTAGAATTAGATGATATATCGTGCATACAAGCACATCGATATGTACTTTTTCACCATGATTTAGTTGAACCATTACGCAAGTAAGTTCTAAAATTTCCTCATATATTCGACGTTTTGATTTTTTTATCTTCTAACCAATTAAACTTGTTTTTAACATAGTGAGTACAAACAAAATTTGAGATCTCGTGCACGCTCTCGAAGATTACAACATCGAGAGATTAATAAGTTATTCACTGAATCTTTTCATGAATGGTTAAGCCAAACGGTATGTAACTAAAGTTAATAAGTTACATATAATCGCGAAATTTTACATAATACATTTATAATTATTCAATTTACTTTCGATTCAATAGGTTTGGAGTGGGAAGGACGTCAATGACGAAGTTAAATGGCTTTCCCAAGGTCCGAACAGAGTAATAAAAAGATATAGTGCCTTCCTCATCAATGGATACAGATTTCATACAAAGTATCGCAAGAGAATGAGGAGAACTCAAAATTGTGGAGTTGTTAATTCTTCAATTACAAGTTATGCTAGTGCTAGGGACAGTAATCCGATTGAGGGTAATGTGGAGTGTTACGGACTTCTTACCGACATTATTGAGTTGGATTACTATGGCAGATGGAAAGTTGTCTTATTTCGGTGTGATTGGGCTAATGTTAATACTGCTTGAGGAATTAAAAAAGATGAATTTGGTTTTACAATGGTGAATTTCTCTCGCTTGATTCACACTAGACAACAATTGATGAACGAGCCATATGCATTTTCGTCTCAAGTGAAACATGTGACAGCCCTAAAGTGGCCCTAGTCGGAAAGCGGTTTCGGGACCGTTAAACCGAGTCACCAAATTATTTGAATATGATAATTATTGTCTAAAATATGTGAATATGAATGTGTGAAAGTTTTAAGCTTCGATTTAGTTAATTGCATGTGAATTTAGTTAATAGGACTTATGTGTGACACTTGTGAAATGTGATAGGTTAATCTATAAGGATCTATTAGTGCATGTAATTAAAAAGGGTGGACTTGCATGTCAATTTCCCCACTTAATTGGTAGTGACCGGCCATGACAATGAGGGTGGACAAAATGTGATGGGTAAAACATGTCATAAACATGTTATGTTAGTGTTTTATGGGAGGAATGATAAAATAAGGAGCATGGGTAATAAAATAATAGTAGTTAGTAGGAGGAGAAAGAGAAAAAGAAAAAAAATGAGCTAGGCTACTCCTCCATTGCCGTGACTTGAGGAAGGAAGAAGAAGAGGATTTTCTTGCTTCATGTTCGGTTGGTTGGTGTTTAGGAGGAGGTATGTTTGATGTTGTTCCATGAGATTCATGCATGTTTTTAGTTGTTAGCTTGAGTTCTACCTAGCCCATGGTTTAAATCTTTGCTATGTGATGGAGATGATATTCGGCCATGGGTGTTGTCTTTTTGGTTGGTGTTTGATGTTGTGGTGATGAGGCATGAAGATGAGTTAAGTTTCGGCTAAGGTGGATTTGTGTTGATGTCATTTGTATGCTAAATGTGAAGCTTTGTAATGATACATGTGATGGTGGATTGATGACTCTTGGATTTTCTTTTTAGCATTTTTGAGTTAGACATTAAGTTTTTTGTTTAACCCATGACCAAAATTGAAATGGTATGGTGTCTTGATGCATTCGGCCATGGTAGGAAGTAGAAGAGAAATATGGTTGTTGATTCATGTTATTTGGATGAAAAATGGTAGTAAGGTGAAGTGCAAATGTTAGTATTTGATTACTAGTGTATATATGTGTATTAGCCGAGTTTTGAACTTGAAACAAAATGGTATGTAGTCAATACAAGTAACCATATTTGTAGGAAGTATTAAGCATATAATTGGCCTCAACATAGACATGCATATTCGGCCACATGAGATAGATTGGTGTTGCATATATTCGGTTATAGGCGAGCATAATGATGAATCTATCTTGACTTAGATAATCGGCTCAAGGAGAATTTGTTAAAGTGCTTAGTTAATTGATATTAGGTTAATAATGTGTGTATTCGGTCATAAAGGTGCACATGAGGAAATGTTAGATTAATTGTATTAAATTGCTCAATGTGATTAAAAATGCGTATGACCATTTTGTAACACCCTGAACTCATGGCCGTTATCGGAAATCGAACACGAGGTGTTACCAGCTTACTTCATTTATTTCCCCTATATTTTTTTTTGTTCCAGGCAAGCTGGCTACTGTATCGTGGTCGCTTTAAAAATCATATTTTGAGTTATGAAACTCGAAATCCAATTCCGTAAATTTTCCCCGAAACTAGACTCATATATCTATATGGTTGAATTTTTTTAGAATTTTTGGTTGGGCCAATTAGTACAGTTTATTTTTTAAATTTTCCCCTGTTTCAAGGTTCGACTACACTGACCTCTGTACCTTACGATTTATATATCTCCCTGTAAAGGGCTTCAATGCCTATGCCGTTTGTCTCTAATGAAACTAGACTCGATAACGAATCTGTAAATATAAGGCACGACCTCTAATTATCTCGATAAAATTTACGGTGAATTTCCTAAGTCATAACAGGGGATTCAGAAATCGCTCTGGCACTGTTTCACAAGAATTTAATTATCTCCTAACATAAAGCTCATATGGTCGTTTCGTTTCTTCCATACGAAAATAGACTCATCAAGCTTCGATTACCTAATTTATTCATTATTTAATTCCATTTTTACTATTTTTAGTGATTTTTCAATCTCACAACACTGCTGCTGTCAGCATCTGTTACTAAAGCAGACTATGCCTATTTCGTGATTTTTCCTTGATTTAACTAATAATTCATCATACATGTCACAATTTATGACCATGACTAGCCATGCCAAAGACTAATCATCACCAAGCATCTCCCCACTACACTATTACCAAATCATGAATTTAACACCGAAAATAAATTAGCCATGACATATGGCGTAATAATCGAGTAGACGTCAACCAATACTCAACCACAACCGAATTACCAAGACTTGTGACCAAGCATCATAGAACCAAATCCAAACGAACATTTATGCCATTTTCGCATGGCTAAAAGTTTACATACCAAATTTCAAACAAAACATAATAGCTTATACATGCCGAAATGTTCTCCTAGACCAACTAAGAAGAAAGTACCAAAAGTTGCTAGCCGGTGTGATGACTTCGATGACGATCCCGAGCACGGCAAAAAGACGAGTCCAAGAAACCTAAAATAGGTGACAAGCAAACACCGAATGAGTATATAACTCAGTAAGCCATAAGCATTCCACAACCATCCATTAATAAAATTATCACAACAGGAAACAATGAAATGAGGTTAACTACTCCATCCATGTCGAACTATACCATAGTTCCTTAAACCTTACGGTTCAATCTCATACCAAGTCCTACATTGATATTTCATACATCATTTTATTTTCGTTACAATCATACAATTAAACGACCTTTCACCTATTCCACGATGAACCTTATGTACGTGACTTCAACTATAATCATCACATAAGTTCAAAACTTACCAAGCTCAACTCCAAATATAAACATAGCGCCTATTAGCCATGAACTCAAGGTACTTACCTTTTTCGCTGTCCAAAATCGACTCGGTAAAGTCGCACCCTTAATGTAAATAATTTATAGAAAATATATAGTGGGTTCGCACACAGTGCTTAATAATCAACCGCGCACACTTAGTTCCATGTACTTTAAACTCGTACACTTATTGTCATGCATTTCAAGTTCGCACACCTAGTGCCAATCCCACAATCGTAAACACTTATTGCCCGCACACTTAGTGCCGAAAACCAGCCACTCTATATGCTTCACTTCCTTTTTACATTCGACAATTTCATCTCTACATACATATACATTTGTATACATTTCATCTCATTAAACACAATTGCATAGGTATTACGATCATTTAAATCAATACCAAAGATATGCTTAATGACTTACCTTGTGTTAGGTAAAATAGTTCCAAGTCGGCTACTGGATGACCTTCGATTTTCCCTTGTTGGACGCCTCTCCTTTAGGATCTTGAGCTTAAACAAATAAATTAACTCATTTAACCGCTTTGCTACATATATTGGTATCCACATTTTAATGATTTTATGACATACGAAACGACATGGTAAAATTTTCATCTTACTACCTTATGTTCTTAGCTATTCGGCTAATAACCTTATGCAATTACCATACTATCAATAATCTAATCACACATGCATATGCATACTTGGACATTCGGTAATCACCTTTGCTAATTTTAAACTTAACATCACATAAGCTCCGAAGTGATGGCCGAATATGTATATCTATACTATCACCTATAATTCATCTAATCACAAAATTTCATCTCATGAACACTTGACCCATTTTTTTTGCCCCATATGGCCGAATGCTTCATTTGTTACCCAACTAACCATTCAACAACTTCAACCTCATTACCACCCTTTTATGCCTAATTATCTAAGTCAAGATAAAATCATCAACATGCCTAACTATAGCCGAATGTGCAACATTAATCTATCATTTCCATTTCATTTAACACTTAATATTTACCACATATCGATTCACCAAACTCTTCATCTATTCATGCTCTCATATTCGGTCACCCATACATATACTAACCATATAACTAATTAATCCTAGGGTTAAACACAAGTACAATATTTAAGCACCATGGCTGAACCTTCATGAAGTTGCTAAGACCCATCATTTCTACTCCTCACACACTCTCACATCCAATCCTTTTTATTAAACACTCAAGCTCAATCATCTTCATGCCTCATCACCACAACATCAAAACACCAACCAAGAAAGACAACACCCATGGCCGAGTATCATCTCCATCAATAGCAAAAATTTAAACCATGGGCTAGGTAGAACTTAAGCTAACAACTAAAAACATGCATGAATTTCAAAAAAATAACATCAAACATACCTCAACCTAGGTACAAGCATGGCCGAACTTCTTCACCTTTCTTTCCCTCACTCACGGCAATTGTAACAAGGAAAATGATGAACACTCCTTATTCCTCCCTTATTTTATTCATCTTTTTCCTTTTTAATTCCTTTCTTTAATTTATTTTATCTCCAATAACCCAATTTCTTATTATAATATCTAATTCAAACAAATATATTGCCCATCATCAATCTATCTTGGCCGGCCACTATAAGGAAATTGGGCAATTTGACATGCAAGTCCACCCTTGTGTTGACATGCACTAATAAGCCCTTTAAAATTAGCCTATCATATTTCACAATGTCTCATGTTGATCCCTATTTAATAATTCCTCATGCAATTAGCAAAATTAGGGAATGAAACTTCCACATATGCATGCACACATATAATAAGCATAGAATATAACAATTAATTGTTTTTATGAGTCGGTTTTGTGGTCCCGAAACCACTTTCCGACTAGGGTCACATTAGAGCTGTCACAACTCTCCCCCACATAAGAAATTTTCTTCCTCGAAAATCTTAACGGTGAACAATTTTGGATATCGATCCTTCATAGAGTCCTCAAGTTCCCAAGTGGCTTCTTCAATTCCGTGTTTATGCCACAACACCTTCACTAATGGGATTTTCTTATTTCGCAACTCTTTTACTTCACGCATCAAAATGCGAATCGGTTCTTCATAACTCAAGTTAGACTGAATCTCGATCTCAGATGGAGTGATTACGTGCGACGGGTCGGACCTATATCGTCAAAGCATCGAGACATGGAAAACGTTGTGAATCTTTTCATGCTCAGGGGGTAAAATTAACCGGTATGCGACTGGCCCAACTCGTTCGGATACTTCATACGGACCGATGAACCTCGGACTCAATTTGCCCTTACGGCCAAATCTAAGCACCTTCTTCCAGGGTGAAACTTTGAGAAATACCTTGTCCCCAACCTGATATTCAATGTCTTTTCTCCTTAAATCCGCATACGACTTTTGACGATCCGAAGCGGCTTTCAAACTTTCACGAATTACTCGAACTTTCTGCTCAGCATCCTTAATCAAATCAACCCCAAAGATTTTACTTTCACTAAGTTCAGTCCAAAATAATGGGGTACGGCACTTGCGACCGTATAAAGCATCGTAAGGTGCCATCTTAATGCTTGATTGAAAGCTATTGTTATAAGCAAATTCAATCAAAGGCAAATATCTTTCCCATGAACCACAAAACTCTAAGACGCAACATCTCAACATATCCTCGAGTATTTGAATTATTCGTTCAGATTGGCCATCAGTTTGGGGATGAAATGCGGTGCTAAAATGCATTTTAGTACTGAACGCTTCTTGCAACTTTTTCCAAAATCGCGATGTAAATCTTGGGTCTCTATCTGACACGATAGAAATAGGTACCCCATGCAATCGAACAATTTGGGAGATGTATAATTCTGCCAATTTATCGAGCGAAAAATCTGTACGGACAGGGATAAAATGAGCAGACTTGGTCAATCTATCAACAATAACCCAGACTGAGTCTTTCTTACTCTGAGTCAAAGGTAACCTAGATACAAAGTCCATTGTCACTCGATCCCATTTCCATTCGGGTATCATGATTGGCTGAAGTAATCCTGATGGCACTTGATGTTCCGCTTTTACTTGTTGACATATCAAACACCTTGAAACAAATTCAAAAATGTCTCGTTTCATACCCGGCCACCAAAATTGATGTTTCAGATCGTTGTACATTTTAGTACTACCTGGGTGGATAGACATTCGACCACTATGAGCCTCATTCAAAATCATCGAAATAAGTTCCGAATTTCTTGGAACACATAATCGACCCTTGAACGTCAAGCAATCATTGTTGTTAATCCCAAACTCCGATTCCTCATTCGAGGCACATTCAGCTCGTTTAGCGACCAATTCAGCGTCGACTTTCTGGGATTCAAGTATTTGATGAATTAATAATGGTTTGGCCTCTAATTCAACTACTAGCACCTCATCGGGCGAAACGGATAGGTGAGCATCCATCGCTCTCAAAGCAAACAGTGCTTTACGACTCAAAGCATCGGCCACCACGTTAGCCTTCCCCGGGTGATAATCAATGACAAGTTCATAGTCTTTCAACAACTCAAGCCAACGTCTTTGTCGCAGATTTAGATCTCTTTAAGTCATCAAATATTTAAGACTCTTGTGGTCCGAATAAATATGACACCTCTCTCCAAACAAGTAATGTCGCCATATTTTTAAGGCGAACACTATGGCTGCTAATTCAAGGTCATGGGTCGGATAGTTTCTCTCATGCGGCTTTAATTGTCTCGATGCGTAAGCCACAACTCGACCTTCTTGCATCAACACACAACCTAGCCCAAGCAAGGATGTATCACTGTAAATAACAAACTCCTTGCCGGACTCCGGCTGTACTAGCACTGGGGCCTCGGTTAAACAGGTTTTTAGTCGATCGAAACTTTCCTGACAGTGTTCTGACCATTCGAACTCAACATCTTTTTGAAGTAGTTTTGTCAACGGTGCAGCTATCATCGAAAAGCCCTTTACAAAACGTCGGTAGTATCCGGCAAGTCCCAAAAAGCTCCTAACTTCAGTAACATTCCTTGGAAGTTTCCAATCGAGTATGGCCGAAATTTTGTTCAGGTCCACTCTGACACCCGATGCGGACACCACGTGTCCCAAAAAGCTAACCTCTCTCAACCAAAATTCACATTTACTGAATTTTGCGTATAACTGCTTGTCTCGTAAAATCTGTAATACTAGTCTCAAATGCTCGGCATGTTCAGCTTCACCTTGTGAATAAACTAAAATATCATCAATAAACACAACCACAAACCGATCCAAGTATGGCTTGAAAACTCGATCATTAAATCCATAAATACCGCGGGGGCATTAGTGAGCCCAAACGGCATCACTAAGAATTCGTAGTGACCGTACCTCGTTCTAAAAGCAGTTTTGGGTATGTCCGAGTCTCGAACCCTCAACTGGTAATAACCAGATCTCAAATCTATCTTTGAAAACACTAAGGCTCCTTCAATTGATCAAACAAATCATCAATACGTGGCAACGGATATTTATTCTTTATTGTCACTTTATTCAACTGACGATAGTCGATGCACAATCTCATGGTTCTATCCTTCTTTTTCACAAACAGTACTGGTGCGCCCCATGGAGAAAGACTCGGTCGAGCGAAACCTCTATCTGTCAATTCTTGCAATTGAACCTTCAGTTCCTTTAATTCTGTCAATGCCATACGATACGGGGCTATTGAGATTGGCGTGGTACCAAGTACAATTTGATGCCGAATTCCACCTCTCGAACCGGTGGCAACCCCGGTAACTCTTCAGGAAAAATATCTGAATACTTACAGGCCACTGGTACTGATTCAAGTTTCCTTTCCGTCTCTTTGCTATCAAATACATACGCAAGGTATGTTTCACACCCCTTTTTCACATATCTTTGAGTGGTCATTGAAGATATTATCGCTGGCATTCCTTTAAATCAGTAGACTCAACTTGGACTACTTCATTATTTGTACTCCTCAAATCAATGGTTTTCCTTTACAGTTCACCACTGCATCATGTACGGTCAACCAATCCATACCCAGAATAACATCGAATTCGTCAAACGGTAAAAGCATCAAATCGGCTGGAAAACAGGATTCTCGGATTATTAGAGGACATCTCTTACACACTTTATCAACAAGTACGTATTGACCCAAAGGGTTTGACACTCGAATTACGAACTCAGTAGACTCGACAGGTAGAGTCTTACTGGATGCTAAGGTTTCACATACGTATGAATGAGTAGAGCTAGGGTCAATCAATGCAATCACACTAGTATCAAAGAGAGTGAAAGTACCAGTTATAACATCAGGGGAGGATGCCTCCTCTCGTGCGCGAATGGCATATGCTCTAGCAGGAGTACGGGTCTCGGTTCGAACAGCCGTATCAGAGGCCCCTCTCTGACTACCACCCCTACCTCCTGAAATTCTCGGTGGTCTACCTCTAGCTGTCATTCCACTAGGTCTTGCACCTTGCATCTTATTCTTCTCATCAAGCTCCGTGCAATCTCTAATGAAGTGGTCCTTCAACCGCATCTGTAACAGGCCCTGTTAGTAGACTTACCCCAACATTCACCTGTGTCGTCTTCTACATTGGGGCATTCAGGTTTCTCTTGACGATTATTGCCCACACTAGCTACCGAAGTAGCTCGGGAGTCTGTCGATGGTCGTGCTCTAATGGAAATTCCCGCAGTCGTCCTCGATTTATTAGTGTCCTCCCTGAACTTCTTTATACCCGAGAACGGAGCTTTACCCGTCGATCTTTTACGATAGTCTCTAGCTTCAAATTCAGCCTTCTTCTTCTCCTTTCCAAGTTCTTCCGCCTTGCAGGCTCGTTCAACTAGTGTTACGAACTCTTTTATCTCCAAAATACCCACTAGTAGCTTTAAATCTTCATTCAATCCTTCTTCAAATCTCTTGCACATAGCAACCTCATCAGCCACACTCTCGAGCATACCGACTGAGTCTTACGAACTCATGTTCGTATTCAGATACTGTTATACGGCCTTGCTTGAGTTCCAAGAATTCCTTACGCTTTTGATCGATGAACCGTTGACTAATATATTTCTTTGAAATTCCGTTTGAAAGAAATCCCAAGTAACTCGTTCGTTTGGGACTATGGAATCAAAGTCCTCCGCCAATAGTAAGCTGAGTCTCGCAACAAGGATATAGCACACTTTAGACATTCATCGGGTGTGCATGACAGTTCATCAAACACCCGAATGGTGTTATCAAGCCAGAACTCGGCCCTTTCGGCATCATCAGTAACTATGGCCTTGAACTCCTCAGCTCCGCGCTTCCTAATCAAGTCTACAGGTGGTTTACTCAGCCTCACAGGATCAGTAACTGATGGCATTATGGGCTCTTGGGGTGGATTATTCAAATTCGGAATGGTTGGACAGCGGATTGGTTCGGCATATTGCGCGACCCACCCATTCATCATGGTGAAGAAGGCTTGTTTTGCCCCCTCATCTTGATTATTTGCAGATGACTGAGGTTCAACAGGCGGTGTCCTTGCGCAGGAGCAGCCGCTACACTTTAAACGTCATCCGCTAAGGGTCTCTCTACCCCGGGTTCCATTTACTAATCAAACAAAAATTTTAACCGTCAAAGTCATCACATTATTAAGCACTAACATTAAGGCATGTATAGTTAGACTCATACGCGCTATGGTAGTCCTAGAACCGACTAAACCATAGCTCTGATACAATCAAATGTAACACCCGAACTCATGGCCGTTACCAGAAATCAACACGAGGTGTTACCGGCTTACTTCATTTATTTCCCCCTATATTTTTTTTTGTTCCAGGCAAGCTGGCTACTATATCGTGGTCGCTTTAAAATCATATTTTGAGTTTTGAAACTCGAAATCCAATTCCGTAAATTTTCCCCGAAACTAGACTCATATATTATATGGTGGAATTTTGTAGAATTTTTGGTTGGGCCAATTAGTACAGTTTATTTGTTAAAGTTTCCCTGTTTCAAGGTTCGACTACACTGACCTCTGTACCTTAGATTTAATATCTCCTATAAGGGTCAATGCCTATGCCGTTTGTCTCTAATGAAACTAGACTGATAAGAATCTGTACATATAAGCACGACCTCTAATTATTCGATAAAATTTACGGTGAATTTCTAAGTCATAACAGGGGATCCAGAAATCACTCTGGCACTGTTTCACAAGAATTTAATTATCTCCTAACATAAAGTTCATATGGCGTTTCGTTTCTTCCATAAGAAAATAGACTCATCAAGCTTCGATTACCTAATTTATTCTTATTTAATTCCATTTCTACTATTTTTAGTGATTTTTCAATCTCACAACACTGCTGCTGTCAGCATCTGTTACTAAAGCAGACTATGCCTATTTCGTGATTTTTCCTTGATCTAACTAATAATTCATCATACATGTCACAATTTATGACCATGACTAGCCATGCCAAAGACTATCATCACCGAGCATCTCCCACTACACTATTACCAAATCATGAATTTAACACCAAAATAAATTAGCCATGACATATGCTAATAACGAGTAGACCTCAACAATACTCAACCACAACGAATTACCAAGACTTGTGACCAGCATCATAGAACCAATCCAACGAAATTATGCATTTTCGCATGGCTAAAGTTTACATACCAAATTTCAAACAAAACATAATAGCCTATACATGCCGAAATGTTTCCTAGACCAACTAAGAAGAAAGTACCAAAAGTTGCTAGCCGGTGTGATGACTTCGATGACGGTCCCGAGCACGGCAAAAAGACGAGTCCAAGAAACCTAAAATAGGTGACAAGCAAACACCGAATGAGTATATAACTCAGTAAGCCATAAGCATTCCACAACCATCCATTAATAAATTATCACAACAGGAAACAATGAAATGAGGTTAACTACTCCATCCATGCCGAACTATACCATAGTTCCTTAAACCTTACGGTTCAATCTCATACCAAGTCCTACATTGATATTTCATACATCATTTTATTTTCGTTACAATCATACAATTAACGACCTTTCACCTATTCCACGATGAACCTTATGTACGTGACTTCAACTATAATCATCACATAGGTTCAAAACTTACCAAGCTCAACTCCAAATATAACATAGCGCCTATTAGCCATGAACTCAAGGTACTTACCTTTTCGCTGTCCAAATCGACTCGGTAAAGTCGCACCCTTAATGTAAATAATTTATAGAAAATATAGTGGGTTCGCACACATAGTGCTTAATAATGCGCACATTAGTCCATGTACTTTAAACTCGACACTTAGTGCCATGCATTTCAAGTTCGCACACTAGTGCCAATCTCCAACGTGAACACTTTTGCCGACACTTGTGCAAAACACATCTATATGCTTCCTTTTTATTCGACAATTTATCTCTACATATATATTTTATTTTTTTAACACATTGCATATTCATATTTATCAACCAAGATTGCTTATACTTTGTTAGGAAATTCCAGTCGCACTGATGACTCGATTTCCTTGTTGACCTCTCTTTAGGATCTGAGCTTAACAAATAAATTAACTCATTTAACCGCTTTGCTACATATATTGGTATCCACATTTTAATGATTTTATGACATACGAAACGACATGGTAAAATTTTCATCTTGCTACCTTATGTTCTTAGCTTTCGGCTAATAACCTTATGCAATTACCATACTATCAATAATCTAATCACACATGCATATGCATACTTGGACATTCGGTAATCACATTTGCTAATTTTAAACTCAACATCACATAAGCTCCCAAGTGATGGCCGAATATGTATATCTATACTATCACCTATAATTCATCTAATCAAAAATTTCATCTCATGAACACTTGACCCATTTTTTTTACCCCATATGGCCGAATGCTTCATTTGTTACCCAACTAACCATTCAACAACTTCAACCTCATTACCACCCTTTTATGCCTAATTATCTAAGTCAAGATAAATCATCACATGCCAACTATAGCCGATGTGCAACATTAATCTTCTTTCCATTCATTTAACTTAACATTACACATATGATTCACCAAACTCTTCATCTATTCATGCTCTCATATCGGTACCCATACTATACTAACCATATAACTAATTAATCCTAGGGTTAAACACAGTACAATATTTAACACCATGGCGAACCTTCATGAAGTTGCTAAGACCCATCATTTCTACTCCTCACACACTCTCACATCATCCTTTTTATTGAACACTCAAGCTCAATCATTTCATGCCTCATCACCACAACATCAAAACACCAACCAAGAAAGACAACACCATGGCCGAATATCATCTCCATCAATAGCAAAATTTAACCATGGGCTAGGTAGAACTTAAACTAAACTAAAAACATGCATGAATTTCAAAAATAACATCAACATACCTCAACCTAGGTACAGCATGGCCGAACTTCTCACCTTTCTTTCCACCAATGTACA